>NC_051334.1:140080565-140252079 GCF_015220235.1 Choloepus didactylus
CCAAAGGTTTTAAAATCCTGTACACATTAATAGGATAATTAGGGAATAGTCACAACAAATTTAAGCCAATAAATTCAACAATTAGATGAAATGAACAAATTTCTTGAAGGGCAACAGTTGTGAAAACTGACACAAGAATAAAAAGAAAATCTAAATAATATCATGATTATGAAAAAAAATTGAATACTTGAAAACTTTTATCAAAGAAAACTCCAAGCACAAATGTTCAATTCCATGAAAGACTTAAGAAACTAAGTAGGACCAATTTTACACAAATACTTTCAGAAAATAGAAGAGGGACCAGTCTATGAAGTACATTACCTTTGTTCCAAAACTAGACTAAAGCATTATAAAAACAAAGAAACCCGTTCACTTATATCCCTCATGAACATACAAAAAAGGCTTAATAAATACAAAAAAAAAAAATTGAACCAGTCTTCTATAAAAAGGATAATATATCATGACAAAATGGGGCTTATCTCAGGATTGCAATACTGGTTGAACACTTGTAAATGAATCAATATAATTCACAATTCACACTAACAAACTAAAAAAGAACAAAACATGGTCATCTCAATAGATGCAGAAAAAGCATTTAACAGAAATTAAATATCCTTTCATGATAAAAACACTCAATAAACTAGGAATAGAAGGAAATTTCCCTCACCTGATAAAGGTCATCTGTGAAAAACCTACAGCTAATAACACACTTAATGGCAAAAGACTGAATGCATTGCTCCAAAATTGGGAACTAAGAAAGGATAGCTGTGTTTACCACTTGTGTTCACCATTTTAGCTGTGATAGTAGCCAGTGCAATAAGACAAGAAAAATTAATAAAAAGCATACATTTTGGAAAGTACCAGGTACTTTTCTAACAGCATAGATGAGTTTTCTTTGCTTTGGTAAGTAACATTTTGTGTATTGAACTTGAATAATGTGACCTTGAAACCCAATGATTAGTTACAGTACTTTATTTTTGTAGATTTTTTACGGTTTTCCAAAGGCAGTTTTACTTTTTCCTTACCAGTATGTTTCCATTTTTTATAAAAATTACAAAGCAGACAAAATGCATCTATGCTGATAGAACAGTATGCAATATTTGGCAAGAACTCAATAAATGTTATTTATTGTTGTATTTGAAATATAAATATTTGCAATTAAATAAAAAACTAGAGTTATGCCAATATAGTATACACATAGATAGTAGTGATTTCCCAATCTCTAGAAATGTCCAAGATGATTTTAGGTATCATCAATTAGGCCTGCTGTAAAAGAGATTTTCCTGGGATAAGAGGTTGCTTTATCCTTAGATTATTTGTACAACTAAATGATTCGATTAATTCACACTAAACTATTAATGTTCCCCTCTCAATTATTTTTACATTTTTTATTGAGGTGTAATTTACATACAGTGAAATTTGCAGATCTTAAGAGTGAAGTTCCATCAGCTGTAACAAATTCATATACCTGTGTAATTAACATTTCTTTCAAGATACAGACATTGTTATTACTTCAGAAAGTTCCCTGGTGTCCCTTTCCAGCACTCCTCCACCCATCAAGAAATCCAGTGATCCATTATCACCACAGATTAGTTTTGTTTGTTTTACAATTGCATATAAATGAAATCATGCAGTGTATTATTTTTAGTGCTGAGCATCTTTCACCCACCATAATATTACTCATTTATTTTTAGAATAGACTATCTGGAGATGACAATACAGAAGTAACTAACCTGAAGAAATGGATGCACTATAAAATGCAAATGCAAGTGTTCATGGAAAGGTAGGTTTTCCTAGACTCCCTAGGAAGAGAGGTGACAGAATAATAGTTTGAAGTGTTAGCCATTGTTTTTTTTCCTTCCAGTAGTTCAGTTCCACCACACCAATCCATGCACTTCAAGAATCTATGCAGTTCCATGATCATTGCTTCATTTGAGAGATGCAACAGGAAAAGAAGTAGGAATAAAACCTACATTTGGTTCCTGAAGATCTTAGGGAAGACAGAAACATAAGTGAGAGCAAGAATTTGAGGAATGTGGACTACCCTTTAAGAGCAAAAAGAAGATTCCCAGGCTAGGGGAAGGTGTGACAAAGTATTGATGATATGAATGGCAAGGTCACTAGGCTAGAGAAGGAAGATGTGAGGGGTCTAGAACAGGAAGAAGGATTTGCACTGCAAAGGGCTACTGTAAGGAGCATTGTTCCAGCATCTAGGAGATTCATGGGAGCATTCTACCCTGTCCCTTTGTCTTGGTTTACTGGGACTGCTGTAACAAAGAACCAGAAACTGGGTGGCTTAAAGTAACAGGAATTTGGAGGAGCTAAGATGGCAGCATAGAGAGGAGTGGAAGACTGTTAGTCTCCCCCAGAACAATTCATAAATGACCAAAAAACTAGTAAATAACCTGGAATAACAGCGAGGAGACAAATGTGACTGTCCACTCATCATCCACCAACCTAAATTGGGAGGAATGCCTGAGATCACAGCATAAAATCTATCTCTCAGCAGAAACCATGGAGGCAAGAAGGAAGAGGTGTGATATATTTAAGATACTGAAAGAGAAAAACAGCCAACCAAGAATCCTATGTCCAGCAAAGCTGTTCTTCAAATATGAGGGAGAGCTCAAAATATTTTCTGACAAACAGACAATGACAGACTTTGTGAACAAGACACCTGCCCTACAGGAAATACTAAAGGGAACACTGCAGAGTGATAGGAGAAGACAGGAGTGCATGGTTTGGAACACATTTTTGGAAGATGGCAGCACAGCAATGTAAGTACACTGAACAAAGACAGCTATGTATATGCTTGAGAGAGGAAGGTTGGGAGTATGTGAGACACCAGAAGAAAGGAGGAAAGATAAAGACTGGGACTGTGTAACTTGATGAAATCTAGAGTGTTCAACAATTGTGATAAAATGTACAAATATGTTCTTTTATGAGGGAGAACAAGCAAATGTCAACCTTGCAAGGTGTTAAAAATGGGGAAACTTTGAGGGAGGGATGCAATCAATGTAAACTAGAGACTGTAACCAACAGAATCATTGTATTATGCTTCCTTTAATGTAACAAAGGTGATATACCAAGATAAATGCAGATAAGAGGGGGGGATAGGGAAGGTATGTTACACACTTGACATTGGTGGTGTTGTCTGACTCTTTACTCTACTTTAATTTAAGGCTACTTTTCCTTTTGATACTTCCTAGCTGTCATTTTTTTCCTCTTTCTTTTCCTCTCTACCTTCTTTGATGTTTCCTCCTGCCTTGTGGAAGAAATGTAGATGCCCTTACATGGATAGTGGTGAAGGTGGTGAACAAATAAATATGTGACCATACAGAGAACCATCGATCATTTACTTAGAATGGAATGTGTGGTGTGTGAACAAAACCATATTAAAAAAAATGGTTTGATGACAAAACCTCAAAGGCAATATAATGAGTGAAATAAGCCAGACACATAAGGACAAATATTGCAGGGTCTCACTGATAAGAACTAATTATAATATGTAAACTCATAGACATGAAATATAAAGTACCAAGATACAGGACGAGGCTTAAGGATGGGGAGTGGTTGCTTAGTATGAGCAGAATGTTCAACTAGGGTGAACTTAAATGTTTAGAAATGAACAGAGGTGTCGGTAGCAAGATGTGAGAATAACTAACAGTGCTGAATGGTGCACGAATGAGGTAGAAATGGGAAGCTCAGAGTCATATATGTCACTGGAAGGAAAGCTGGAGGTCAAAAAATGGGAATGTATAAAACTGAATCCTGTGGTGGGCAATGTCCATGATTAACTGTACAAATATTAGAAAACTCTTCCATGAACCAGAACAAATGTGTGACAGTACAACTAGAAGTTAATAATAGAGGGGCATATAGGGAAGAAATATATACCTATTGCAAACTAAATACTACAGTTTGTAGTATTTCAACATTCTTTCATAAACAGTAACAAATGTACTATACCAACACTACGAGTCAACAATTGACGGGGGTTGGTTAGGGATATGGGAGGATTCGAGTTTCCTTTTTTTCTTTTTTCATCTTTCACTTTTTTTCTTGTCTGGAGTAATGAAAATGTTCTAAAAATTGAACAAAAATTAAGTGTAGTGATGGATGCACAGCTGTATGAGGATACCCAGGGGCAACTCAACTGATTGTACACTTTGGATCTTTGGATAATTGTATGGTATCTGAAGAATCCAAATAAAAATTTTAAAAAAATATAAAATAAATAACAATTAAAAAAATAACAGGAATTTATTGTCTCACAGCTCTGGAGGCTAGGAGTTCAAATCAATATGTCAGCAGGACCATGCTTCCTTTGAAGTCTGTAGGGTTCTGTCAGTGGTTTGTTGGCAGCCCATGGAATTTTTTGGCCTGTGGCATAACTAAATTTCTGCTTCCATCACATGGCTGTCTTCTCTGTATGTGTGTCCAAATTTCCTCTCTTTATAAGCATACCAGTAGCATTGGATTATGGCCCACCTTAATCCAGTTTGCCCTTATCTTAATGAACAACATCTTCAAAGATGCTATTTCCAAATAGGATCACATTCATGGGCTCAGAGGTTAGGAATTGAGCATATATGTGTTTTTTTTGGGGGGGTGGCACAATTTAATCTATAACACCATTACCCACACAAGAGGGCTAAGCTACCTGTACTTTTCCTTGACATCTCTTGTAAACTTCCTTTCAACAACTACTAGTACCTCATACAGTGACTACCAAATGTGACATCTTTGGCCACCAGAAAACTCAATGTGGACAACACCTTCAGCAGTGTCCAAGGATATCTAGGAACCCAAAATGGGTGATGGCAGTAACTTGGCCATGGTGTTGAAAGGAAGGTATTATACGTGTGAAGAGAAGCAGATTGTGGTCCCTCTTGAACCAGAACAGTGGTTAAGTGTTCCTGCCCTCCAATACCCCCATTACAGCAACACATGGAGAATCAAGTCAACCAACCAAAGTCAATGTAAAAGCAAATGTTTTGTTTATCTTTTTAAAACTGTTGGAATCTGAGAGAATCATAAGCTTCCCAAGGCCATACTTGTATGTATTTTGATTGAAGGTTAAGGATGATGTTATTTCATAACATGGCTTTATAGTCCCTATTTTCTGTAGATATTGTTATATAACATGGAGGGAGGCAATATGGCATAAGGAAAGAAAATAGGCTTTGGATCAACCACAGGAAATGATTCCAGCTCCACCACATACTAGATGAACATTATTGGATAAATTATGTAAACTCTATTAGCCTCAGTTACCTCATCTGTAAAATGAGGCTATTATTTTTCCCCTTGCCAAGCACTAGTGAAAATTTTAGATAATAATCTGGTACGTGGTTCTTAAAGCACCTATTACAATGCTTGGCTCATAGAAGACATTTAGTAAATTGAAATATTAATGAGAAATCTTTCTGCTGAAGTACCATAAAAATTCACTCCTTTGGGTTAATGAGCTTTTCATTTAAATGGAATCATTCATAAGAAAAGTTGCAAAATGCTTAATTTACCTTTAGAATTTACATTTTGATTTCCCTTTTTGTGTTGTTCTGTCCTTAAATCTGTATTTGGTGAGGGAGAGAGAAAGGTCAGAGAATGTCTGGGAGAAAATAGCACAAAGAAAAATTTCATATTTGAAATTTGTGACTTAGGAAGTTGGGTGATAGATGTGAAATTTTTAAGAACTTACTGATTTCAGAAAATGGAGCTGGATCAAACAATATAAATTTCACTAATGTTGTGATAGAGTTAGGGCATTATCATTTAAGTCCTACTTTTCAGCTATGACTAACTATATGTTTGTGTGAGTGTCTTCCCCAAACTTCATGTATTTCTGATTTACCTTAATCATTCATTACTTTCTCAAACATTATAACATTAAAATGAGGAGTGGCTATTAAGAAAATTTGGAAGAGAGAACATAATGTGGAAGAGCTGAGGTCATGAATTTTATGAATGCTTTGTTGGAAATAATATTAAATAGCAAAATCAGTTCACAGATGAACTCTGCTGTGCTTTATGTATGTGGATAATTTATCATTTTTATCTATATCTTACTTTGATTTTTTACTGGATAGAAACAATTATCATCATCATCATCCCTTCATTGGGGACCCTGGATATGGATGGTATTGTGCAAGAAGTTGTGGACATAAAGACAATGTGCCTATAGTCAAAGTACTTAAAGTCAAATTAGGTGACAAGCTGTACAAACATGGAAGTACCATATTAGGGTCAGAGTTGGCTGATGTGCCAGTTTGGATGAATAATGTCCCCAAAAATGCCATTATCTTTGATGCAATCTTGTGAGGACCAATGTATTAGTGTTGATTGGGTTGGAAATATTGATTGCTATTTCCATGGAGATATGATCCACCCAACTGGGTGATGACTTTGATTGGATAATTGTCATGGAGGTGTTATACCACCCATTCAGGGTGGGTCTGAATTAAATCACTGGAACCATATAAATGAACTGACAAACAGAAGGAACAGAGCAACTGATAGTGACATTTTGAAGAGGAGCTTCAGCTAAGAGAAGGCAAAATGCCCCAAAGCATCGTTTTGGATAATGCCACTTTGAAATGCAACCTGGGAGCAATTGGATGCCAGCCACATGCCTTCCAAACTAACAGAGGTTCTCTGGATGCCAATGGCCATCCTTCAGTGAAGGTAGACTGTTGATGCCTTACCTTGGACACTTTATGGCCTTAAGACTGTAACTGTGTAACCAGATAAACCCTCTTTATAAAAGCCAGTCCATTTCTGGTGTTTTGAAAAAGAGCAGCATTAGCAAACCAGAATAGCTGGTAAGTTATACCTGCTCCTCAGGCACTATCTGTTTCCTGGGCTGTCCATCCTTCCCCTACGCAAAGTAGATACCTATGGATAGAACCTAAGATGGCAGCTAGGTGAGACAGAGCAAAAAACACCTCCGTGACAAATACTAGATAAAAGCCAGAAAGTGACCCAGAACACCAGTTCCAGCTATGCACCAGCCAGACAAAGTCTGCTAAATCTACAGGGACTGTGCATTTGCTGAAACCAGGAGTCTGCATTCTGAAAACAAGTGAGTGAGCCAGCTGAAAGTTCCATGGCCATGCTGCAGTGTGGGGAAACTGTGGATTGGCATTTGGAGATGGACTAGTTCTTTAAAAAAAAAAAAAGAAGTGGCTGTGGTTATAATGGTGAGAACCACACAGTGAAACATGGCAGGAGTGGGCTGGGCCAACGTCTTGGTGTCTGTCATGGAGGACAGCCCACTGCTGAATGTCCTGGGGCCAGTGGGGCAGAGGGGAGCCAAAAGGAGAAAGAAACCATGCCCCCTGCAGCCCTTTCTATATACTGAAAGAACCCTATCAAGTAAAGCAAATGCCAAGAGGCTAAAAACAACAGAAAATCTTAAAGCATATGATAAAACCAGATGATATGGAGAACCCAAACCCAAACACCCAAATCAAAAGATCAGAAGAGATGCAGTACTTGGAGCAATTAATCAAAACACTAAAGACAAACAATGAGTGCATGGCACAGGATATAAAGGACATGAAGAGAAGCATGGCACAGGACATAAAGGATATAAAGAAGACCCCAGAAGAGCATAAAGAAGAAATGGCAAGAGTAAATAAAAAACTAGAAGATCTTACAGAAATAAAAGAAACTGTTGGCCAAATTAAAAAGACTCTGGACACTCATAATACAAGATTAGAGGAAGTTGAGCAATGACTCAGCATCCTGGAGGACAACAGAACAGAAAATGAAAGAAGAAAAGAAATAATGGGACAAAATCAATAAAATTGAAATGGATCTCAGGGATATGGCAGATAAAATAAAACACCCAAATTTAAGGCTCATTGGTATCCCAGAAGGAGAAGAGAAGTGTAAAGGTCTAGAAAGAGTATTCAAAGAAACTGTTGGGGAAAACTTCCCAAACCTTCTACACAATATAAATACACAAAGCATAAATGCCCAGTGAACTCCAAACAGAATAAATCCAAATAAACCCACTCCAAGACACATTCTGATCAGACTGTCAAATACTGAAGAGACAGAGCAAGTTCTGAAAGCAGCAAGAGAAAAGCAATTCACCACATACAAAGGAAACAACATAAGACTAAGTAGTGACTACTCAGCAGCCACCATGGAGGTGAGAAGGCAGTGGCATGACATATTTCAAATTCTAAGAGAAAAAAATTTCCAACCAAGAATACTTTATCTAGCAAAACTCTCCTTCAAATTTGAGGGAGAGCATAAATTTTTCTCATACAAACAAATGCTGAGAGATTTTGCTAATAAAAGACCTTCCCTACTTCAGATACTAAAGGGAGTCCTATTGACAGAGAAACAAAGAAAGGAAAGAGAGATATAGAGAATTTTAACAGACATATATAGAACCTTACATCCCAAATCACCAGGACACACATTATTCTCCAGTGATCACAGATCTTTCTCCAGAATAGACCACAGGCTGGGACATAAAACAAACCTCAATAAATTAAAAAAAAAAAATTGAATTTATTCAAAGCACATTCTCTGACCACAATGGAATACAAGTAGAAGTCAACAACCATCAGTGACTTAGAAAATTTACAAACAACTGGAGGGTAAAAATGAGGGGGAGATGAAAACATTCCCAGATAATCAAAAGCTGAGGGACTTCATCACCAGTAGATCAGTCCTATGACAAATGTTAAAAGGAATTGAGCAGGCTGAAAGGAAGAGACACTAAACAATTGACTGAATCCACATGAAGAAATAAAGATTTCCAGTAAAGATCACATGGTAAACATAAATACCAATACTACTGTATTTTTCATTTGTAACTCCACTATTTACTTCCTACAGGATCTAAAATACATAAACTGTAATGACAAATCAGTGGTTTTGGACTGAATGTAAAATATGTAATTTTTGACAAGAACTACATAAAGGTGGGGGAATGGAGGAGTATAGGAACATAGTTCATGTATCCTATTGAAGTTAAGTTGGTATCAAAGAAAAACAAGATTGTTATAGATTTAAGAGGCTAAATTTAAGCCCCATGGTAAACACAAAGAAAGTATCAGAGAATATGATCATAGAGATGAACAGTAGTGTATGGGTTCCGAGACGTGGAGGAAGGGGCAATGGGGAGTTAAGAAATGACTGCAGGGTTTCTGTTTGGGGTGAAGGGAAATTTCTAGTAATGGATGGTGGGAAAGTGATAGCATTACAACATTCTAAATGTGATTAATCCCACTAATGGAATGCTAGGAAGGGGTTGGAATGGGAAGATTTAGGCTATATATATGTTTCCACAATTGAAAAAAAGAAAAGAAAAAGACAGTCTAAATAGATAATGACAATTAAATGCCAAGGATGATCTTGGATGGGATCTAAGGATGGAGGAGAGGAGGCTCAAAGGGACACAGTTGAGACATAAGCAAAAAAAAAAGGAAATATAGATTGTAAGCTTTGTATCAATGTTGAATTTCTTGAACTTCTTAGCTGCGCTTAATGGGATTGCATAAAAGAATATTCTTATTCATGGGAATTGTAGATGTGAATTATATTGTTTGTTCAAGGATGTGTGCAGCTTGCTCTCATATGTTCAGAAGACAGAGCAATAGATGATGGATGATAGGCAGGGAAGGAGGGAGGGAAAGAAAGAAATGGTAAAGTGACAATGTTCAAGTTGGTGGATTAGGGTATTGGGGGAGGGTGGTCAGGGTATGTTGGAGTTCTATCTATGGGTTTTGTACTGTTTTTGCAACTGTTCCTGTAAGTCTGAATTTATTTCAAAATAAAATTTTAAAAAAAGTAGATACCTATGACCCCCAACCTAAACACTTACTTTCTGAACTTAGTATACATAAATTTTAGGATTTTCAGAAAAAATCTTGCAAAATGATGGCCTACAAGGCAAATGAGACCCAAAGATAGATTTGTTATACTATACATATTTTAATTTACTCTTTGAATTTGTTATTCTCATTTTAAAACTGATTTGTTTTCCTTTATAACTCAGATTTCCAGCCTCCCTTGCAATATCAAAAGATTTGACAACATTAGATCAATTTTCCATATTACAACAATTCATTTTTGCTGAAAGTAGAAGCCTTCTTTAGACAGTACTAATAAACTCTTTCTTTCATAGGCCCCACCCCTCCTTTTTGTTCCTTATATGTTGCTTGCTTCACTTCTTTTTCTCTGAGCCTCTACAGGCATTTGAGCTTGTGACTCAATCTGGTCAAGTACTGACCTAAAGTTCTACCTTTTTCTTCCTGCCACATTTCTTATCTCAATAGCATTTCTAGTACTGACACTCCTGACATTTGACTTGCTACTCCTACCCTAATTCTTACAATTATTTCTTATTGAAAGATACAGTACCAAAGTATTGACTCTCAGATTTGTTATTTAAAATCACCTAGTGACTGTTCCTTCACCAATTGCCACTGTGTTAGTGCAATCAAGAATGATGGAAAGATCTGGTTGACCAATTTGTGAAATGGAAAAAAAACTATTCAATTGTTTGGATGTATAATCAGATACAGCAAATTCAGAAACCTCTAAACCAAGCCTCCCTTCAATATTCTTGAGAATAGGCAGGGATGAAACCCCAATGAAGTAATTGATTTGGGCAAGAAATCAAGGAAAACTAAAATTCTAGTTGTTAGGTTGATGGGAAACTGGATATTCACGTAGTGCCAAAGTATCATTCCTACAGATTCCTTGCTAGCCGAAAAGTGAAAATATTAACTTTTCAATAATACAAATAATACAAACTGACAGTCATCACCTTTACCAGTGATCCAACTTAGCATCACTAATACTGAATTAACCATATATGATGTGCCTCTCCATGTGATGCACTATGCAACACACAGCAGCATCTATGAAGTAATCTTACCAAAAACATCTAACTGAATCCAATAATCTTTAGTTCTTAATTCTGTTTTTCAGAACTACGGAGGATTGATGAACAAGTTCAATGACACCATAGGGAAAATATCAGGCAAATCCAGAAGATGATTTATTCTAAAAGACAATATTCATGATCTCCTCAATAAATCAAAATTATGAAAAGAAATGAAAAGGACTGTTTTAGATTAAAAGAAAATTAACAGACATAGCAACCAACTGTAATCAATGGTGCTGGATTGAATCCAAGGTGGAAAAAATAATTATAAAGTAAATTTTGAACAATTGGAGAAATTTGAATGTAGATTGTGCATTAAATGATATTATGGGAATTGGTGTAATTTTTAGGTGTGATAATGGAATTGTAATTATTTATGAGAATGGGAGAGTATCCATATTCTTAAGAGATGCATACTGAAGTATTTAGAGGTGACATGCCCTGATGTCTGCAACTTACTTTAAAATGGTTCAACCAAAATAACGAGTGTGCATTTGTGTGTTTGTATCTGGAGAGAAAGAGGAAGTCAGAGAGAGGGAGAAGATTGAGAGTTTAACAATTAAAATCATAGGCAGGGAAATTCATCAAAAATTCAGTATAAGTAAAAGATGATTTGATCATTCACATAAAGAGAAATGACTGGCATAATATCTGAGTACAGGGGGAAGCTGTGTGTACAGATACATATGACCACTAACTCACAATGGTTCAACCTGTAACTCTTGCCCAGGAACAAATTAGATATTGTGCCAAGTCTTCCAGTATTTTGGCTTTCTCCTACCTATCCATCCCTTCACTAAGTTTCCCTCATCAGGAATCAGCTTAACCATCTTTTACATAATTTTGCTTTGGATCTTTGCCTGTGTGTTCCCACAGTGCCCTGTTATTCTATCACAGTACTTGTTATACTAAATTGTGTATCTCTCTCCCTCTGGGTGGAGAGCTTCTACAGGAAAAGGCTAGAATTCCCCATTATTTCCCAAGTGCCTAGTACAGTACCTGGCACAGCTTAGGCACACAATAAATTTGTCTTATTTTGTTATTTAGAAGTGAATTATTTTTAGTCACCCTCCTAAGATTTGGGGCCTAATTGTTAAACCCTCCTAATAAATGGGGTACAGTTGTGTAACAAAATTTCCTTGTTTAGCTGCCTGGCTATCTGTCTTAATATCACTTCCCAGTGGACTTCATCATGCTGCTCTGTTCATCTGTCAATGCGTCCTTGCTACATAATTTTCTAAAATGTCAAACCCAATGTTACTATTCATTCTTGATTTTTAGTCAGGAAGCTGTGAGTTTACAAAATAATCATGCATATAAATACAGGATCCCCATGCAGCACCCCGTCACCAACACTTCGCTGTGGAACATTTGTTACAATTAATGATAGCACATTTTTTATAATTGTATTATTTTTTAAACATAGTTACCTTTGTTAGAGTTGATGAAAGATTATTAAAATAGTCCTATCTTCCATTATTATTAGGCATATTTCTTAATATATCACTCTATTAATAAGATCTTATATTAGTATCATACATTTGTTCTAATCCATGAAACAATATTCTTAATCCTGTACTATTGATTATAACGTATGATCTACAATGGGATTCTCTGTGCTGTACAGTCCTATGTTTTAAGTTTTTTTATTCTAGTAATATATACTTCTTACAGTTTACTCTTTTAACCACATTCACCTATGCAGTTCAGTGCTGTTGGTTACACTAACAATAATGTGCTACCATCAACACCATCTATTTCCAAACCTTTACCATCAGCCTAAATAGAAATTCTGTACAAGTTAATCATCAACTCCTCATTCTATAACCCCAATCTATCCCGTGGTAGCTTATATCCTATATTCTAACTCTATGAGCTTGCTTACAGTTGTTAGTTCATAATAGTGAAATCATGCAATAGTAGCCCTTTTGTGTCAGGCTTATTTCACTTGACATTACGTCCTCAAGGCTTATCCATGGTGTCACATACATCAAGACTTAATTCCTTTTTACAGCTGAATAGTATTCCATTGTGTGTATGTACCACATTTTGTTTATCCATTTGTTGGTGAATGGACACTTGGGTTGATTCTATATCTTGAAAATTGTGAACAATGCTGTTATGAACATCAGTGTGCAAATGTCTGTTAGAGTCCCTACTTTCAAATCATCTGGGCATATAACTAGCAGCAGGATTGCCAGATCATATGGTAATTCTCTATTCAGATACCTGAGGAATGGCCAAATTCTCCAGTGGCTGAATAATTTTACATTCTCATCAGCATTGAATGAGTGTTCCTATTTCTCCACATACTCTTCAACACTTGTACTGTTCTGCTTTTCTAATAGTGGCCATTCTAGTAGGGGTGAAATGACGCCTCACTGTGGTTTTAATTTTCATTTCCCTAATTGCTAGTGTGCTGGTTTAAAGCTGTTATATACCCCAGAAAAGGCCATGTTCTTTTAATTTATTCCTATGGGTGCAGACCTATTGTGATTGGGACCTTTTGGTTAGGTTATTTCAATTGATATGTGACCCAAAACACTCATGGTGGGTCTTGATCCTTTTACTGGGGTCCTTTGTGAAAGGATAAAAGACAGAAAAAGCCCAGAGTTCTCAGAGAGAAACACCCAGAAAAAGCCAAGAAAGCTCAGCAAGAAAAGTCCCAGAGATTCTAAGAGAGGACCAACAGAAGCTCAGAGAGGAGACCACTGGTAGCAGGGACTGAAAACAATGAAACCAGGGAGAAAAGGACCAGCAGACACTGGCCATGAACCTTGCTATCTGGCAGAAGAACTCTGGATGCCAGCAGCCTTTCTTCAAAGAATGTATCTTTCCCTTGATGCCTTAATTTGGACATTTTCACATCCTTAGAACTGTAAATTTATAAACTAATAAATCCCCATTGTAAAAGCCAACTCATTTCTGGTATATTGCATTCTGGCAGCTTTAGCAAACCAAAAGATCTAATGATGTTCAGCACCTTTTCATGTGCTTTTTAGCCATTTGTATTTCCTCTTTGGTCTTTTGCCCATTTTTTTTATTTAGAATGTTTGTCCGTTTATTGTTAAGTTGAAGGTTTGCTTTAAATATTCTGGAAATTATACCCTTATTGGATATGTGGCTTCCAAATATTTTCTCCCATTGAATAGGTTATCTTTTCACTTTCTGACAAAGTCTTTTGATGCACAAAAGTTTTAAATTTTAATTTCAAGAAGGTCCCATTTATCTATATTCTCTTTTGTTGCTTGTGATTTGGGTATAAACTCTAAAAAACTATTGCCTACCACAAGATACCAAAAATGATTCTCTGTATTTTCTTCTTGGAGTCTTATGATTCTAGTTCTTACATTCAGGACTTTGACATATTTTGAGTTAATTTTTGTATGTAGTGTGAAATAGGGATCCTCTTTTGTTTTTTTGCATATGGATAGCCAGTTCTTCCAGCACCATTTTTTGAATAGACTATTCTGTCCCAATTCAGTGGACTTGGAAGCCTTGTCAAACATCACTTGGCCATAGATGTGAGGTTCTATTTCTGAACTATCAATTTGATTCCATTGTTCAATATATCTATCTTTATGCCAGTACCATGCTGTTTTTTTTTAATTCAGTCTTATTGAGATATAGTCACATACCCTACAATCATCCACAGTGTACAATCAGTTGGTCACAGTACCATTATATAGTTGTGCATTCATCACCAAAATCAATTTTTGAACATTTTCATTACTCCAAAAAAATTTTAAAAAATAAAAATTGAACAACAACCAAAAAAACAGGAATAAAAGTGCAAGTAAAGAACAGCCAAAATGTCCCATCCACTACCCCCCCTATTATCCATTTACTTTTTGTTCTGATTTTTCTACTCATATGTCCATACACTGTACAGAGGGAGTGTGAGCCACAAGATTTTCACAATTGCACAGTCACACCATGTAAGCTACATAGTTATAAATTCATCTTCAAAAATAAACGCTACTGGGTTGCAGTTCAACAGTTTCAGGTATGTCATTCTAGCTATTCCAATACACTAAAAACTAAAAACGGATATCTATATAACACATAAGAATAATCTCCAGAATGACCTCTAAACTCTATTTGAAATCTCTCAGCTACTGAAACTTTATTTTCTTTCATTTCTCTTCCCCCTTTTGATCAAGAAGTCTTTCTTAATACCATGATACCAGGTCCAGGTTCATCCCTGGGAGTCATGTCCCACATTGCCAGGGAGATTTATACCCCTGGAAGTCATGTCCCATGTAGGGGCAGGGCAGTGAGTTTACCTGCCAGTTTGGCTTAGAGAGAGAGGACACATCTGAGCAACAAAATAGGTTCTTTGGGGGTGACCCTTAGGCACAAATGTAAGTAGGCTCATCCTCTGCTTTGCAATAACAAGCTGCATAAGGGCAAGCCCCAAGAGTGAGGGCTTGGCTTTCTAAATTGGTAATCCCCAGTGGTTTTGAGAATATTAGTAATTTCCCAGGTGGGGAAACTTAATATTTCCACATTTTCACAAGTCACTCAGTGGGGCTTTGAAAATACATTTTTATTCTCTGCCCAAATTACTTTGGGATGTATGGGGGTTTCACACTAACCGGTGCAAGCTAACTAGATCTCACTCCTGTTCAAAGTTCCATGTATTTATGATGTTTCAGGAAACTGACCATACATGTTACATTAGCTGGTGTGCTACAATAAATATAGATTTTACACCAAATAAACATATCTTCCTTTGGTCTCACACAAAATTTGGAGTTTTAAAACACAGTCAATATCATCCTTTACCATTTAGTCTGATTTGCCTTAGTCCTAACCAGATCCACTTCATTCATATCTCTATTTGAATTCTGAATGCTTTTTCAGCTTTTTTTTTTTTTACCAGATGCTGTATGGGATAATACTGACATTCATAGCTGCCAACTCTAGCTCTGAGTCTCAGGTGTCACAAAGATACTTGAATTTCTAGAGGCAGACCAGGTTATACACAAAGAGCTCAGCATCTCAGAATTTGGAGTATCCATTACAACTCAGGAATAGATGTGACTGCTGTAAGAGCTTACAATCTAGGGACCTTTACAATGAACCTTCCCCTGATAACCTGTTCTCTAAGATTCATTTATCAGAGTTTACACATCATAGTTAGTTCATATTAGTGAAGCATTATACAATGTTTGTCTTTTCATTTCTGGCATACTTCACGCAAAATGCTTTCCTCAAGATCCCTTCACTTAGGTGCATGTCTCACAACTTCATTCCTTCTTGCACCTGCTCAGTATCCTATTGTATACATACAACACAGTTCACCATTGTGTTCATCAGTTGATGTACCCTTAGGCCACCTCCATCCATTGCAAATCATGAATAATGCTGACAAAACCACCAGTGTGCAAATGTCCATTCATATCCCTGGTCTCAGATCCTTCATGTATATACCCAATAATGAAGTTGTAGGATCTTATGGCAATCACAAACTTCGCTTCTTGTGGAACCACCACAATGCCCTCCAGACGTGTTGTACTATTCCAGTTCCCCAGCAACAGAAAATAGGTACCTTCCTCTCTCTACTTTTTCTCCAGTACTTGTATCCCTCTGTGTATTTTCCCCCTGCAATTTTAGAGATGTATTCACATACCATACAATCATCCATAGTGTACAGAGTATCATATGGTTGTGCATTCATCACCACAATCAACCTTTGAACACATTGATTACTCCATAAAATTGAAATAAAAACAATAAAAAGGATAAAAGAAAAAAATAAAATAAAATAAAACAAAATAAAAAGGTTAGATAACACCACCACCACCAATTCCATACCTCTCTTACGTCTGCCTCTTATAGCTATTTAGCTTTGGTATATTGTCTTTCTAAAATTAATGGAAGCATATTACAGTGATACTGTTAACTATATACTATCATTTTCCTTCCTTATATTTTTCCCCAATACCATCCCATTCTCAACACCTTGCAAAGCTGACATTCATTTGTTCTACCTGTAAAAACATTTTTATATTTTTACCTTTAATCACCATCATTGACCACTCTAGATTCCACTAAGTTATACAGTTCCAGTCTTTATCTTCTATCTTTTCTTCTGGTATCATATATGTCCCTAGCCCTCCTCTTTCAACTTGACTCATAGTCATCATTGTTAAATGTTCTTACGGGAGGCGGGGCAAGATGGCAGACTGGTGAGCTGTAAGTTTTAGTTACTCCTCCAGGAAAGTAGGTAAAAAGCCAGGAACTGCGTGGACTGGACACCACAGAGCAATCTGTCTTTGGGCATACTTCATACAACGCTCATGAAAACATGGAACTGCTGAGATCAGCGAAATCTGTAAGTTTTTGCGGCCAGGGGACCCACGCCCCTCCCGGCCAGGCTCAGTCCCGGGGGAGGAGGGGCTGTCAGCTCCGGGAAGGAGAAGGGAGAACTGCAGTGGCTGCTCTTATCGGAAACTCATTCTACTGATTCAAACTCCAAACATAGATAGACTGAGCCCAGACACCAGAGACTCTGAGAGCAGCCAGCCCAGCAGAGAGGAGACAGGCATAGAAAAAAAAACAACACGAAAAACTCCAAAATAAAAAAAAAATAAAAAAAAATAAAAAAAAAATCCTCTGATTTTTGGAGTTCTGGTGAACACAGAAAGGGGAAGGGTGGAGCTCAGGCCTTGAGGCGCATATGCAAATCCAGAAGCAAAGCTGATCTCTCTGCCCTGTGGACCTTTCCTTAATGGCCCTGGTTGCTTTGTCTATTAGCATTTCAATAACCCATTAGATCTCTGAGGAGGGCCGTTTTTTTTTTTTTTTTTTAAATCCTTTTTTCTTTTTCTAAAACAATTACTCTAAGAAGCCCAATACAGAAAGCTTCAAAGAATTGCAATTTGGGCACGTCAAGTCAAGAGCAGAACAAAGAGAGCTCTGAGACAAAAGGCAATAATCCAGTGGCTGAGAAAATTCACTAAACAACACAACTTCCCAAGAAAAGGGGGGTGTCCGCTCACAGCCACCATCCTGGTGGACAGGAAACACTCCTGCCCATCGCCAGCCCCATAGCCCAGAGCTGCCCCAGACAACCCAGTGTGACGGAAGTGCTTCAAATAACAGGCACACACCACAAAACTGGGCGTGGACATTAGCCTTCCCTGCAACCTCAGCTGAATGTCCCAGAGCTGGGAAGGTGGAGCAGTGTGAATTAACAAAGCCCCATTCAGCCATCATTTGAGCAGACTGGGAGCCTCCCTACACAGCCCAGCAGCCCAGAACTGCCCTGGGGGGACGGCACTCACCTGTGACATAGCACAGTCATCCCTCAACAGAGGACCCGGGGTGCACAGCCTGGAAGAGGGGCCCACTTGCAAGTCTCAGGAGCCATACGCCAATACCAAAGACTTGTGGGTCAGTGGCAGAGACAAACTGTGGCAGGACTGAACTGAAGGACTAGACTATTGCAGCAGCTTTAAAACTCTAGGATCATCAGGGAGATTTGATTGTTAGGGCCACCCCCCCTCCCCGACTGCCCAGAAACACGCCCCACATACAGGGCAAGCAACACCAACTACACACGCAAGCATGGTACACCAATTGGGCCCCACAAGACTCACTCCCCCACTCACCAAAAAGGCTAAGCAGGGGAGAACTGGCTTGTGGAGAACAGGTGGCTCGTGGACGCCACCTGCTGGTTAGTTAGAGAAAGTGTACTCCACGAAGCTGTAGATCAGATAAATTAGAGATAAGGACTTCAATAGGTCTACAAACCCTAAAAGAACCCTATCAAGTTCAGCAAATGCCATGAGGCCAAAAACAACAGAAAATTATAAAGCATATGAAAAAACCAGACGATATGGATAACCCAAGCCCAAGCACCCAAATCAAAAGACCAGAAGAGACACAGCACCTAGAGCAGCTACTCAAAGAACTAATGATGAACAATGAGACCATAGTACGGGATATGAAGGAAATCAAGAAGACCCTAGAAGAGCATAAAGAAGACATTGCAAGACTAAATAAAAAAATGGATGATCTTATGGAAATTAAAGAAACTGTTGACCAAATTAAAAAGATTCTGGACACTCATAGTACAAGACTAGAGGAAGTTGAACAACGAATCAGTGACCTGGAAGACGACAGAATGGAAAATGAAAGCATAAAAGAAAGAATGGGGAAAAAAATTGAAAAACTCGAAATGGACCTCAGGGATATGATAGATAATATGAAACATCCGAATATAAGACTCATTGGTGTCCCAGAAGGGGAAGAAAAGGGTAAAGGTCTAGGAAGAGTATTCAAAGAAATTGTTGGGGGAAACTTCCCAAATCTTCTAAACAACATAAATACACAAATCATAAATGCTCAGCAAACTCCAAATAGAATAAATCCAAATAAACCCACTCCGAGACATATACTGATCACACTGTCAAACATAGAAGAGAAGGAGCAAGTTCTGAAAGCAGCAAGAGAAAAGCAATTCACCACATACAAAGGAAACAACATAAGACTAAGTAGTGACTACTCAGCAGCCACCATGGAGGCAAGAAGGCAGTGGCACGATATATTTAAAATTCTGAGTGAGAGGAATTTCCAGCCAAGAATACTTTATACAGCAAAGCTCTCCTTCAAATTTGAGGGAGAGCTTAAATTTTTCACAGACAAAGAAATGCTGAGAGAATTTGCTAACAAGAGACCTGCCCTACTGGAGATACTAAAGGGAGCCCTACAGACAGAGAAACAAAGACAGGACAGAGAGACTTGGAGAAAGGTTCAGTACTAAAGAGATTCGGTATGGGTACAATAAAGGATATTAATAGAAAGAGGGAAAAATATGGCAAACTTAATCCAAAGGATAAGATGGCCGATTCAAGAAATGCCTTCACGGTTTTAACGTTGAATGTAAATGGATTAAACTCCCCAATTAAAAGATATAGATTCGCAGAATGGATCAAAAAAATGAACCATCAATATGTTGCATACAAGAGACTCATCTTAGACACAGGGACACAAAGAAACTGAAAGTGAAAGGATGGAAAAAATATTTCATGCAAGCTACAGCCAAAAGAAAGCAGGTGTAGCAATATTAATCTCAGATAAAATAGACTTCAAATGCAGGGATGTTTTGAGAGACAAAGAAGGCCACTACATACTAATAAAAGGGGCAATTCAGCAAGAAGAAATAACAATCGTAAATGTCTATGCACCCAATCAAGGTGCCACAAAATACATAAGAGAAACACTGGCAAAACTAAAGGAAGCAATGGATGTTTCCACAATAATTGTGGGAGACTTCAACACATCACTCTCTCCTATAGATAGATCAACCAGACAGAAGACCAATAAGGAAATTGAAAACCTAAACAATCTGATAAATGAATTAGATTTAACAGACATCTACAGGACATTACATCCCAAACACCAGGATACACATACTTTTCTAGTGCTCACGGAACTTTCTCCAGAATAGATCATATGCTGGGACATAAAACAAGCCTCAATAAATTTAAAAAGATTGAAATTATTCAAAGCACATTCTCTGACCACAATGGAATACAATTAGAACTCAATAACCATCAGAGACTTAGAAAATTCACAAATACCTGGAGGTTAAACAACACACTCCTAAACAATCAGTGGGTTAAAGAAGAAATAGCAAGAGAAATTGCTAAATATATAGAGACGAATGAAAATGAGAACACAACATACCAAAACCTATGGGATGCAGCAAAAGCAGTGCTAAGGGGGAAATTTATAGCACTAAACGCATATATTAAAAAGGAAGAAAGAGCCAAAATCAAAGAACTAATGGATCAACTGAAGAAGCTAGAAAATGAACAGCAAACCAATCCTAAACCAAGCAGAAGAAAAGAAATAACAAGGATTAAAGCAGAAATAAATGACATAGAGAACAAAAAAACA
Organism: Choloepus didactylus; assembly: GCF_015220235.1. Lineage (NCBI taxonomy): Eukaryota > Metazoa > Chordata > Mammalia > Pilosa > Megalonychidae > Choloepus > Choloepus didactylus. The sequence goes on from NC_051334.1 coordinate 140,101,390, forward strand.
ATAGAGAGGATAAATATCACCAAAAGTTGGTTCTTTGAGAAGATCAACAAGATTGACAAGCCCCTAGCTAGACTGACAAAATCAAAAAGAGAGAAGACCCATATCAACAAAATAATGAATGAAAAAGGTGACATAACTGCAGATCCTGAAGAAATTTAAAAAATTATAAGAGGATACTATGAACAACTGTAGGGCAACAAACTGGATAATGTAGAGGAAATGGACAATTTCCTGGAAACATATGAACAACCTAGACTGACCAGAGAAGAAATAGAAGACCTCAACCAACCCATCACAAGCAAAGAGATCCAATCAGTCATCAAAAATCTTCCCACAAATAAATGCCCAGGGCCAGATGGCTTCACAGGGGAATTCTACCAAACTTTCCAGAAAGAACTGACACCAAACTTACTCAAACTCTTTCAGAACATTGAAGAAAATGGAACACTACCTAACTCATTTTATGAAGCTAACATCAATCTAATACCAAAACCAGGCAAAGATGCTACAAAAAAGGAAAACTACCGGCCAATCTCCCTAATGAATATAGATGCAAAACTCCTCAGCAAAATACTTGCAAATCGAATCCAAAGACACATTAAAAAAATCATACACCATGACCAAGTGGGGTTCATTCCAGGCATGCAAGGATGGTTCAACATAAGAAAAACAATCAATGTATTACAACACATTAACAAGTCAAAAGGGAAAAATCAATTGATCATCTCAATAGATGCTGAAAAAGCATTTGACAAAATCCAACATCCCTTTTTTATAAAAACACTTCAAAAGGTAGGAATTGAAGGAAACTTCCTCAACATGATAAAGAGCATATATGAAAAACCCACAGCCAGCATAGTACTCAATGGTGAGAGACTGAAAGCCTTCCCTCTAAGATCAGGAACAAGACAAGGATGCCCGCTGTCACCACTGTTATTCAACATTGTGCTGGAAGTGGTAGCCAGGGCAACCCGGCAAGACAAAAAATAAAAGGCATCCAAATTGGAAAAGAAGAAGTAAAACTGTCATTGTTTGCAGATGATATGATCTTATATCTAGAAAACCCTGAGAAATCAACGATACACCTACTAGAGCTAATAAACAAATTTAGCAACGTAGCGGGATACAAGATTAATGCACATAAATCAGTAATGTTTCTATATGCTAGAAATAAACAAACTGAAGAGACACTCAAGAAAAAGATACCATTTTCAATAGCAACTAAAAAAATCAAGTACCTAGGAATCAACTTAACCAAAGATGTAAAAGACCTATACAAAGAAAACTACATAACTCTACTAAAAGAAATAGAAGGGGACCTTAAAAGATGGAAAAATATTCCATGTTCATGGATAGGAAGGCTAAATGTCATTAAGATGTCAATTCTACCCAAACTCATCTACAGATTCAATGCAATCCCAATCAAAATTCCAACAACCTACTTTGCAGACTTGGAAAAGCTAGTTATCAAATTTATTTGGAAAGGGAAGATGCCTCGAATTGCTAAAGACACTCTAAAAAAGAAAAACGAAGTGGGAGGACTTACACTCCCTGACTTTGAAGCTTATTATAAAGCCACAGTTGCCAAAACAGCATGGTACTGGCACAAAGATAGACATATAGATCAATGGAATCGAATTGAGAATTCAGAGATAGACCCTCAGATCTATGGCCGACTGATCTTTGATAAGGTCCCCAAAGTCACCGGACTGAGCTATAACGGTCTTTTCAACAAATGGGGCTGGGAGAGTTGGATATCCATATCCAAAAGAATGAAAGAGGACCCCTACCTCACCCCCTACACAAAAATTAAGTCAAAATGGACCAAAGATCTCAATATAAAAGAAAGTACCATAGAACTCCTAGAAGATAATGTAGGAAAACATCTTCAAGACCTTGTATTAGGCGGCCACTTCCTAGACTTTACACCCAAAGCACAAGCAACAAAAGAGAAAATAGATAAATGGGAACTCCTGAAGCTTAGAAGTTTCTGCACCTCAAAGGAATTTCTCAAAAAGGTAAAGAGGCAGCCAACTCAATGGGAAAAAATTTTTGGAAACCATGTATCTGACAAAAGACTGATATCTTGCATATACAAAGAAATCCTACAACTCAATGACAATAGTACAGACAGCCCAATTATAAAATGGGCAAAAGATATGAAAAGACAGTTCTCTGAAGAGGAAATACAAATGGCCAAGAAACACATGAAAAAATGTTCAGCTTCACTAGCTATTAGAGAGATGCAAATTAAGACCACAATGAGATACCATCTAACACCGGTTAGAATGGCTGCCATTAAACAAACAGGAAACTACAAATGCTGGAGGGGATGTGGAGAAATTGGAACTCTTATTCATTGTTGGTGGGACTCTATAATGGTTCAGCCACTCTGGAAGTCAGTCTGGCAGTTCCTTAGAAAACTAGAAATAAAGTTACCATTTGATCCAGCGATTGCACTTCTCGGTATATACCCGGAAGATTGGAAAGCAGTGACACGAACAGATATCTGCACTCCAATGTTCATAGCAGCATTATTCACAATTGCCAAGAGATGGAAACAACCCAAATGTCCTTCAACAGATGAGTGGATAAATAAAATGTGGTATATACACACGATGGAATACTACGCGGCAGTAAGAAGGAACGATCTGGTGAAACATATGACAACATGGATGAACCTTGAAGACATAATGCTGAGCGAAATAAGCCAGGCACAAAAAGAGAAATATTATATGCTACCACTAACGTGAACTTTGAAAAATGTAAAACAAATGGTTTATAATGTAGAATGTAGGGGAACTAGCAGTAGAGAGCAATTAAGGAAGGGGGAACAATAATCCAAGAAGAACAGATAAGCTATTTAACGTTCTGGGGATGCCCAGGAATGACTATGGTCTGTTAATTTCTGATGGATGTAGTAGGAACAAGTTCACTGAAATGTTGCTATATTATGTAACTTTCTTGGGGTAAAGTAGGAACATGTTGGAAGTTAAGCAGTTATCTTAGGTTAGTTGTCTTTTTCTTTCTCCCTTGTTATGGTCTCTTTGAAATGTTCTTTTATTGTATGTTTGTTTTCTTTTTAACTTTTTTTTTCATACAGTTGATTTAAAAAAGAAGGGAAAGTTAAAAAAAAAAAGAAAAAAGACAAACAAGGAAAAAAAAAAAAAAGATGTAGTGCCCCCTTGAGGAGCCTGTGGAGAATGCAGGGGTATTCGCCTACCCCACCTCCGTGGTTGCTAACATGACCACAGACATAGGGGACTGGTGGTTTGATGGGTTGAGCCCTCTACCATAAGTTTTACCCTTGGGAAGACGGTTGCTGCAAAGGAGAGGCTAGGTCTCCCTGTATTTGTGCCTAAGAGTCTCCTCCCGAATGCCTCTTTGTTGCTCAGATGTGGCCCTCTCTCTCTGGCTAAGCCAACTTGAAAGGTGAAATCACTGCCCTCCCCCTACGTGGGATCAGACACCCAGGGAAGTGAATCTCCCTGGCAACGTGGAATATGACTCCCGGGGAGGAATGTAGACCCGGCATCGTGGGATGGAGAACATCTTCTTGACCAAAAGGGGGATGTGAAAGGAAATGAAATAAGCTTCAGTGGCAGAGAGATTCCAAAACAAGCCGAGAGATCACTCTGGTGGGCACTCTTATGCACACTTTAGACAACCTTTTTTAGGTTCTAAAGAATTGGGGTAGCTGGTGGTGGATACCTGAAACTATTAAACTACAACCGAGAACCCATGAATCTCGAAGACAGTTGTATAAAAATGTAGCTTATGAGGGGTGACAATGGGATTGGGAATGCCATAAGGACCAAACTCCACTTTGTATAGTTTATGGATGGATGTGTAGAAAAGTAGGGGAAGGAAACAAACAGACAAAGGTACCCAGTGTTCTTTTTTACTTCAATTGCTCTTTTTCACTCTAATTATTATTCTTGTTATTTTTGTGTGTGTGCTAATGAAGGTGTCAGGGATTGATTTAGGTGATGAATGTACAACTATGTAATGGTATTGTAAACGATCGAAAGTACAATTTGTTTTGTATGACTGCGTGGTATATGAATATATCTCAATAAAATGATGAAAAAAAAATATTCTTACAATATTGTGCTACCATCACTCAGTATTGTGCTATCCATTTCTGGTTCTATATAATCAATCCTGTTGAATGTTCTATACCCCTTCATCATCACTGCTTGATCTCACTCTCTTTCTAACTCCTGATAGCCTGTGTTCTCAGCTTTAACTCTCAAAGTCTTCTCATTAACATTAGTTCATAATAGTGAGACCATACAGCAATTGTCCTTTTGTTTTTGGCTTATTTCTCTCAGCATAATGTTCTCAGATTCATCCACATTACTATATGCTCTATGACTTTATTCTGTCTTACAGCTGCATAATACTCCATCATATGCACATACCACAGTTTCTTTATCCACTCATCCATTGATGGACATTTGAGCTATTGCCACCTCTTTGCAATTGAGGGTAATGCTGCTATAAACATACATTTACAAATGTCCATTCATGTCTTAGCTTTCAGTTCCTCTGAGTATATACCTAGTAATGGGATTGCTGGATCATATAGCTATTCTATTTTTAGCTTCCTAAGGAACCACCACACTGACTTCCAGAGTGGCTGCACCATTCTACATCCACCAACAGTGAATAAGTGTGCCTCTTTCCCCAAATCCTCTCTAACACTTGCAATTTTCTGTTTGATTGTTTTTTTCATATACTGGCCATTCTAATAGGTGTGATGTATCAGTGTGGTTTTGATTTGCTTTTCCCTAATAGCCAGTGAAGTTGAGCATCTTTTCATATGTTTTTGAGCAATTTGGATTTCCTCTTAAGAAAAGTGTCTGTACATGTCTTTTGTCTATTTTTTTAATTTGGTTGTTTGTCTTTTTGTTGTTGAGTTGTAGGATCTTATATATTCTGGATATTAAACCCTTATTTGATATGTGGTTTCCAAATATTGACTCCCATTATGTAGGCTGCCTTTTTACTTTTCTGAAAAAGTCCTTTGATGTACAAAAGTGTTTAATTTTGAGAAGATCCAATTTATCTATTTCTTCTTTCATTGCTTTGGCTGTAAGGTCTAGGAAACCACCTCCTATCACAAAATCTTTAAGATATTCCCCTACATTTTCTTCTAAAAGTTTTATGCTCTTAGCTGTAAAGTTAAATTCTTTAATCCATTTTGAGTAAATTTTTGTATAAGGTATGAAATAAGAGTCCTCTTTCATTCTTTTGGATATGGATATCTAGTTCTTCAAATACCATTTATTGAAGAGGCTGCTCTGTCCCAGATATGATGGCTTGACTGCCTTATAAAAGATCAATTGTCTATAAATGAGAGGATCTATTTCTGAACACAGAATTTGATTCCATTGGTTGGTATATCTATCTTTATGCAAGTACCATGCTGTTTTGACTGGAGCTTTGCAATATGCTTCAAAGTCAGGTAGTGTGAGACCACCCACTTCATTCCTTTTTCTCAAGATATTTTTGGCTAGTCAGGGCATGTTGCCTTTAAAAATAAATTTGGTTATTGGTTTTTCTACCTCCATAAAGTTAATTGTTGGGATTTTAATTGGTATTGCATTGAATGTATAAATACATTAAGGTGGAATTGACATCTGTTCTGGTTTGCTAATGCTGCCATTATGCAAAACACCAAAATGGATTGACTTTTATAAAGGGGGTTTATTTGGTTACAAAGTTACAGTCTGAAGGCCATGAAAAGAGTCCCAGATAAGGCATCAACAATAATGCACCTTCACTGGAGAAAGGCCATTGGCATCCAGAAAACCTCTGTTAGCTGGGAAGGTGCATGGCTGCTGTCTTTGCTCCCAGGTTGTGTTTTAAATGGCATTCCCCAAAATGTCAGCTTTCAATGTCTGTCTCAGCTGCAGCACTGATTCCTTATGTTTCTCAGCTCTTTTACATGGCTCCAGTGATTTAGTCAAGACCCACCCTGAATGGGTGGGGTAACACCTCCATGGAAATTATCCAATCAAAGGTCTTGCCCATAGTTGATTGAGTCACATCTGCAATGGAAACACTTAATCAGTAAGTTCCAACCTGATCAACACTAATACATCTGCCCCCACAAGATTGCATCAAAGAAAATGGCTTTTTCTGAGGGACATTATAATACAAACTGGTACATCTTAACTATATTTAGTTTTACAATCCATGAACACAGTATTTTCTTCCACTTTGTTAGGTCTTGTTTTATTTCTTTTAGCAATTTATTGTAGTTTTCTGCGCATAGGTCTTTTGTAGCCTTGGTTATGTTTATTTCTAAATACTTCCTTCTTTTGGTTGCTATTCTAAATGGAAATTTTTTCTTGATTTCCACCTCATGTTAGTCACGATTGGTGTATGAAACACCACTGAATTTTGCATGTTGATCTTGTACCCTGCAACATTTCTGTATTCATTTATTAGCTCTAGTAGCTTTGCTGTAAATTTTTTCTGGATTTTCTACATATAGGATCATGTCATCTGCAAACAGTGAAGGTTTTTATTCTTCCTCTCCAATTTGGATACCTTTTATTTCTTTTTCTTGACTATTTGCTCTAGCTAGAACATCCTTCACAATGTTAAATAACAATTGTGACAGTGGGCATCCTTGTCTTGTTCATGGTCTTAGAAGGAAAGCTTTCAGCCTTTCCACATTGATATGATGTTAGCTGTGGGTTTTTCATATATGCCTTTATCATATTGAGAAAGGTACCTTCTCTTCCTATTTTTCAAAGTGTTTTCATTAGAAAAGGATGCTGAATTTTGTCAAATGCCTTTTCTGCATCAATCAAGATTATTATGAGGTTTTTCAACTTTGATTTATTGATGTGGTGTATTATATTAATTGATTTTCTTGTGTTGAACCAATCTTGCATACCTGGAGTAAATCCCACTTGATCATGGTGTATAATCATTTTAACGGGTGGCTGGATATGATTTGCAAGTATTTTGTTGAGTATTTTTGCATTTATATTCATTAAAGAGATTGGTGCATAATTTTTTTCCCTGTAATATCTTTGTCTGGTTTTTGTATTAGGGTGATGTTGTCTTCATAGAATGAGTTAGGGAGCTTTCCCTCCTCTTCAATTTTTTTGAAGGTTTTGAGCAAGTGTGGTACTAATTCTTTCTTGAATGCTTGGTAGAATTTACATGTGAAGCCATCTGTTCCTGGACTTTTCTTGTTGGGGAGCTTTGTGATGACTGATTCAATCTCTTTACTTGTGATTGGTTTCTTGAGGTCATCTGTTTCTTCTCAGGTCAATGTTGGTTGTTCATGCTTTTTTAGGAAGGTGTCCATTTCATCCAAGTTGCCTACTTTGTTAGCATGTAGTTGTTCATAGTAGTCTTTCATTATCTCCTCTATTTCTGCAGGATCAGTTATTATGTCCCATTTCCCCTTTAAGATAACATTTATTTGCATCCTCTCTCTCTTTTTTGTTATCCCAGCTAAGGATCCATCCATTTTATTGATTTTCTGAAAGTACCAGCTTCTGGTTTTGTTGATTCTCTCTCTATTGTTTTCATGTTCTCAATTTTGTTCATTACTGCTCTAATCTTTGTTATTTCTTTCCTTCTGTTTGCTTTGGGGTTATTTTGCTGTTCTTTCTGTAGTTCCTCCAGGTGAGCAGTTCATTCCTCAATTTTTGATTTTTATTCTTTTATAATATAGGCTTTCATGGCAACAAATTTCTGTCTCAGCACTGCCTTTGCTGCTTCCCATAAGTTTTGATATGTTGTGTTTTCATTGTCATTTGGCTCAAGATATTTACTATTTTCTCTTGAAATATCTTCCTAGACCCACTGGTTGTTTAAGGGTGTGTTGTTCAGCTTCCATATATTTGTGAATTTTCTGGCCTTCTGCCTGTTATTTATTTCCAATTTCATTACATTATGATCTGAGAAAGTGTTTTGCATAATATCAATATTTTTAAATTTATTGAGACTTGCTTTGTGACCCAACATGTGATCTATCCTGGAGAATCTTCCATGGGCACTTGAGAAAAATGTGTATCCTGCTGTTGTGAGGTGTATTGTTCTGTAAATATCTGTTAAGCCTAGTTCATTTATCATACTATTCACCATCTCTGTTTCTTTATTGACCCTCTCTCTAGAGGTTCTATCCATTGATGAGAGTAGTGTATTGAAGACTTCAACTATTACTTTAGAGCTGTCTACTTCTCCCTTCAGTGTTGCCAGTGTATGCCTCATGTTTTTTGGGGGTGCTCAGTCTCCTTGCATAAATATTTATGATTGTTATGTCTTCTTGATCAATTGTCCCTTTTACTAATACATACTGCTGTTCTTTGACTCTTTTATTCTTTTACATTTGAAGTTTACTTTGTCTGATATTAGTATAGCTGCCCCCACTCTTTTCTGGTTGTTGTTTGTATGAAATATCATTTCCCAACCTTTCACTTTCAACCTATTTTTGTCCCTGTGTCTAAGGTGAGTCTCTTTAGACAGCATATAGTTGGGTCAGGTTTTTTTTATCCATTTGGTCGGTCTATGTCTTTTTGGGAGGAGTTTAATCCATTAACATTTAATGTTATTACTGTAAAGGCAATATTTTCTTCTACCAATTTTGTCTTTGGGATTTTATATGTCACATCTTATTTTTTTTGCTCTTTCCTTTTGCCATTCTTGATAGTCTTCATTTCTACACTCTTCTCCAAACCTCTCTGTCTCTTTTTTTTCCCTATCAGACTGCAGTCCTCCCTTTATTATTTCTTGTACAGGAGGCTTATTAATCACAAATTAACTCAGTGTCTGTTTTTTTGAATATATTTAAAATTCCCCCTCAGTTTTGAAGGACAGTTTTGCTGGATATAGAATTCTTTGTTGGCAGTTTTTCTCTTTCAGTATCTTAAATATACCATACCATTGTTTTCTCACCTCTGTAGTTTCTGCTGAGAAATCTGCACATAGTCTTATTGAGCTTCCCTTGGATGTGATGTATCACTTTCCTCTTGCTGCTTTCAGAATTTTCTACCTTTGCCATTTGACAATCTGATTATTAAGTTTCTTGGAGTAGGTCTATTTGGTTCTATTCTGTTTGGGGTATGCTGTGATACTTGAATCTGTACTTTGATGTCTTTCATAAGAGATGGGATATATTCAGTGATTATTTCCTCCATTATTCTTTCTGCCCATTTTCCCTTCTCTTCTTCTGGATAACCATGACACATATATTCATCTGCTTCTTGCCTGTCATTCAATTCCTGGAGCCCTGGCTCATATTTTTCCATTTTTCTCCCTTTCTGTTCCTTTGTGTGCAGGATTTCAAATATCTTGTCTTCTGGTTCACCAATTCTTTCTTCTGCCTCTTCATATCTGATATTGTGAGACTCCATTGTGTTTTTCATTTTTTCTATTGTGTCTTTCAATCCCATAAGTCCTGCTATTTGTTCTTTCAAACTTCTGAGTTCTTCCTTATGTTCAGCCAATGTCTTATTTATATCCTTCAACTCTTTTTTGCCATATCTTCCCTCAGCTCATTGATTTGATTTTTGAATTGATTTAACAGGTTTGTTTGAACATCTTTAATTTGATGTTTCAACTCCAGTATCCCATTAGAAGTGTTGGTGTTTTCCCTTTGACTGAGCCACATATTCATTTTTCCTAATGTGACTCATAATTTTTGTTTGTATCTATGCATTGGTTTCCTTGATTAGTTTATTCTACAGTTTGTTTTCTTTTACTTTGGGTTTTCTTGTTTGTTGGTTTAATTCTCTATTTGTTCTTTGGTGTTCAGATCAACTTATTTTATACCTTTAACCTAGCTTCTGTTTAACTGATCAGAATTTTTTAGATCTTTTAATTCTGGTTCTTTCTCTGCACATGTCTCTCTCACTGGCCAGTTGTCAGATTAGCTCTGACTCCCAGGATCATGCTATTACCAGGCACCAACAACAGCCTGCCCCTGGGGGATAGGTACTGGGCACCACAGCAAGTTCTGTGTGTGTGTGTTTAAAACAATCCTACTGTCTCCCAATGGTGTTCCATTTTTTGCCAGCCAGCAAGTCCTAGGTTTGTTTTAGAGCACTACTTTAATTTTGGTGTTGTCTATATTTCTCACCTTAAACAAGGCCAGTTTCCCAGGCAGGGAATGTAGACCAGTTCCACTGGGTCTGGGATAAGGTCTACAGAGGTTCTGAGAAGTCCTAACATTCCCTTGCACTTTCTGGTCTTCCCAGCAGATGGTGCTGTTCGGTGGCTCAGTTGTCCTCAGATGTGTTTACCTTCTGGATCCAAGGCTGTGTCTGTCCAGGTGAGGCTGAATTATCTCTTGGAGCTCAGCTGCATCTGGCTGGGTGGGGCTTCATTACCTATTTTAGCCTCTGTGTTTCCAGCTGGGTGGGGCTGAAGTACCCCTTAGAGCTCAGGTGAATCTGGCTGGGTGGAGCTCAACTATCTCTTGGATCCCAACTGAGTCTGGGTGGGTGGTGGTGAATTACCTCCTGATGACCCTGTCTAAGTTGACACAGCTGAAGCTGCCAGTTTCCTGCCCCTTCACTTTGCTGGTAAAAGTTGGATTCAATGTGGCACTGTGGCCCCACTCCCTCTGTGGCAGAGGACTCCCCCAGCTGCTGCAGTTTTCAGCCATCTCCCAGGCAAGTATAGGGCAGCCAACTACTATGTTCCTCAAGGGTGGGGGAAGGACTTTCAGACTCAGGGCTAGAAATGGCCTCTGCTCACATTTTCTGAGTCTTCATCCATCACTGATCTGGGCCTGGAAATGTCTTCCCCTATGCTCCTAATCTCCAAATGATGGGAATTTGTCTCACTGCTGTGAGCAATTTTGGAGTCTGTGTCCCTGGTGGGAGGTGAGAGGAGTCCTAAGTGCTGGTTCTGTCTTCCTTCTGTGCTGCACAAGACCAAATGAGGGGGAGGGTAAAGGACCCACTGGCCCAGAACAGAGTTCTCTTACCTTCTCTCTCTCTTCTTCTTCAATTTGACACTGTAGGATCCTTCTCCCATCCATTTCCTCCTCCAGAGTTCCAAACCAGCCAAGTTTATCTTCCTTTTTTGTTTAATATCCGGGGAGAAGTTTTTGGCAGCTGTTTACACCACTATTTGATGATGTCCACTCTGCCCGGATCATGCTGTTTTGACCACTGTAGCTTTGCAATATGCTTTTAAGGCAGGAAGTTTGAGACCTCCAATTTTTCTATTCTTTTACAAGGTGTTTTTGGCTATTTTGGGCCCCCTAACATTCCAAATACATTTGGTAACTGGCTTTTCCATTTCTGCAAGTAGGCTGCTGGAATTTTGATTGGGATTATGTTGAATCTGTAAATCAATCTGGATATAAATGACATCTTAACTATATTTCATCTTCCCAATCCACATCATGGAATGTCCTTCCATTTATTCCATCTTCTTTGTTTTTTTTAGCAATGTTTTGTAGTTTTCTGTGTACAAGTCTTTTACATCCTTGGTTAAATTCATTCCTAGATATTTAGTTCTTTTAGATGCTACCATAAATGGCATTTTTTTCTAGATTTCCTCCTCAGATTGCTCATTACTAGTGTATAGAAACACTACTGATTTATGCACATGGATTTTGTATCTTGCCACTTTGCTAAGCTTGTTTATTAGCTCTATTAGCTTTGTTGTAGATTTTTCAGGACTTTCTATGTATAAGATCATGTCATCTCAAAATAGTAAAAGTTTTACTTCTTCCTTTCCAATTTGGAAGACTTTTATTTCTTTTTCTTGCATAACTGCTCTAGGTAGAACTTCTAGCACAATGTTGCATAACAGTGGTAACCAGTGGGCATCCTGTTGTTCCAGATCTTAGAGGGAAGGCTTTCAGTCTTTCACCACTGAGTATGATGTTAGCTTTGGTTTTTCATATATTCCCTTTCTCATGTTGAGGAAGATTCCTTCTATTCTGATTTTTCAAAGTGTTTTTGTCAAGAAAGGATACTGGATTTTTTCAGAAGCCTTTTGTCAATTGAGATGATCATGTGGTTTTTCCCCTTAGATGTTAATGTAGTGTATTACATTAATTGATTTTCTTGTGTTGAACCACCCTTGCATACCTGGAATTAAACCCATTTGATCATGGTGTTTAATTCTTTTAATGTGTTGTTGGATTCGATTTGCAAGTATTTTATTGAGGATTTTTCATATATATTCATTAGAAAAATTGGTCTATTATTTTCTTTTCTTTTGGTATGTTTATCTGTCCTTGGTATAAGGGTGATGTTGTTTCATAGAATGAGTTATGTAGTGTTACCTTCTCTTCAAAATTTTGGAAGAGTTTGACCAGGATTGGTATTAATTCTTATTGAAATGATGGGAATACTTCACCTGTAAAGTTGTATGGTCCAGGACTTTTCTTTTGGGGGAGGTTTCTGATGTCTGATTCAATCTCTTTACTTGCAATTAATCTCTGGATATCTTCTATTTCTTCTGGAGTCAGCATAGGTTCTTTGCATGTTTCTAGGAATTTGTCCATTTCATCAAAGTTGTCTAATTTGTTGGCTTACAGTTGTTCAAAATATCTCCATATGATATTTTTAATTATCTGGGGTCAGAGGTAATGTCCACCTTCTCATTTCTGATTTGATTTATATGTCTCCTTTTTTATTCTTTGACAGTCTAGCTAAGGGCTTGTTAATTTTATTGATCTTCTCAAAGATTTCTTTATATATTCTGAATATTAAACCCTTATTAGATATGTGGTTTCCAATTATATTCTCCCTTTGAGTAGAAGGGATTTCATGATAAAATATTTTGATGCATAAAGTTTTTAATTCTGGTGAGATCCTAGAGGTATATTGAAAGACATACTAATGGACAAGGACATTTTTGTCTTATTACTGATTTTAAAATGAATAGTTTTAATTTTTTACATTTGAATATGATACTGAAGGTGTTTTGGTAAATATCAATTTAAGGAGTTCTCATATTAGTAGTTTACTAAGTTTATCAAGTATGGTTATAAAATTCTAGCAACACTTTTTTCCACAGATACTGAGATAATCATATGATTTTTTCCTATAGCCTATTAACATGGTGATGGATTTCAGTCATAAATTTCAGTTGAAATCAAGTCTTCACTAAGACTTAATTAATTAATTAATTTAAACCCAAATTCATTGGTATAAATTTTATTCTTTATATGGATGGATCCATTTGCAAATATTTTGTTTAGGATGTTTTGTATTTGTGTTCATGGATGTACCTATACTGGTTTTTCATCTTATTGTTCTTGTCTGGTTTGGTACCATGGTTTTATTAACTTCATATAGGAACTAGTTGATGGAATAGACCAGTAATAAACTATTGATATGGTGTTTTCTTTGTTTTTCTTCATTTTATAAATGCAATTTTATTGAGATATACTCACACACCATATAATCAATCCAAAGTATACAATCAGTTTCTCACAGTATCATCATATAGTCATGCATGCATCACCACAATCAATTTTAGAACATTTTTATTACTTCAAAATAAAGGAAAACAGATAAAAGTTATATAGTTATACAATAATCATCAAGAATCAAGTCTACTGGGTAACATTCAACAGATTCAGGTATTTCCTTCCAGCTATTCTAATATACCAGAAACTAAAATGGAATATCTATGTAATGCATAAGAATAACCTCCAGATTGACATCTCAATTTAATTTGAGGTCTCTTAGCCACTGAAACTTTATTTTGTTTCATTGCTTTTCCCCCTTTTGGTCAAGACAGCATTCTCAATCCCATGATGCCAGGGCCAGGCTCATCCCTGGGAGTTCTGTTCCTTGTTGCCAGGGAGATGTACACTCCTGGGAGTCATGTCCCACTTGGGACAGAGTAGTGAATTTATTTGCAGAGTTCACTGAAAGAGGCCACACCTGAGAAACAAAAGAGGTTCTATCGTGGTGACACTTAGGCATAGTTATTAGTAGGTTTAGCTTCTCCTTTGCAGGAATAAGTTTCATAAGTCCCAAGATCAGGGGTTTGGCTTATTAAATTGGGATTCCCCAATGTTTGCAGGTATATCAGGAATTCCCCAGGTGAGGAAGTTCAATATTTCCATGGTTTTCCCCAGTCCCTCAAGGAGACTTTGCAAATACTTTTTATTTTCTGCCCCAAATACTCTGGGGTGCATTGGGTTATCACATTATCCTGTACAGAATAACAAGATCTCATTCCCCATTCTAATTTCCATGCAACCATGTTGTTTAAGTAAACAGGTCTTATATAAATTTTGTACCAAATAAACATCTCTTAAAAAACAGTAAAAAAACAGAAATAGATGTGACTGCTGTAAGAGTTTACAATCTATGAACCCTTAAACCAATCCTTATTGGATGCTCTGCAGTCCTGCACTGTCGATTGCCCAGTTTCTGTTCACACTCGATCCCCTGATCCTATGCTCTGGAATTCAGTTCTCAACATTTGCTAATTATAGTTTGTATTAGTGAGACCTTACAATATTTGCCCTTTCATTTCTGGCTTATTTCACTCAACATAATGTCTTCCAAGTTCATTCACCTAGTTGCATGTCTCACAACTTCATTACTCCTTGCAGTCATTCAGTGTTCCATTGTATGCAAACACAACAGTTTGCCCTTCCATTTGCCCATCAATGTACACTTAGGCTTCCTCCATTCACTGCAAATTGTGAATACTGCTGCCATAAGCACCAGTATGTAAATACCTATGTGTGTCCCTGCTTTCAGTTCTTCCAAGTGTATACAAGATAACAGGGTTACAGGATCATACTGCCCTCCAAAGGAGCTGCACCACTCTACTTCCCTACCAACAAACCAACAGTGAATAGGTATATATCTCTCTCCACATCTTCTCCAGTACTTGTATCTTTCTGTTTATTTTTAAACAGTTTTTTTCACACATCATGCAAGCCATCATAAGTGAACAATAAATAGTTATCAGTATAATCACATAATTAGGCTTTCCCCACCACAGTCTATATGAGAACATTTCCATTTCTTTGCCAAAAAAAGAAGAGGAAGAAAAAAAAAAGAAAAATATATTAAAGAATAAAAAAATAAAAAAGGAGAAACAACAAGAACAATAACAAGAATCACATACTCCTACCCTATATCCCTCTCTGTCAACAATAGCTTTGGTATATTGCCTTTCTTACATTTAATAGAAGAATACTACACTGTTATTGTTAACATTGATTACATTTTTCATTGATTATATTATATTTGATTATAATATATGATATTTTCATTGATTATATTTTCCCCATATACCATCCCATTTTCAACACCTTGCAATGTTGACATTCACTTGTTCTCCCTCATGTAAAAACATTCTCATATTTCTGTGTTTAATCACCATCATTGTCCATCCTTGTTTT
Organism: Choloepus didactylus; assembly: GCF_015220235.1. Lineage (NCBI taxonomy): Eukaryota > Metazoa > Chordata > Mammalia > Pilosa > Megalonychidae > Choloepus > Choloepus didactylus. Next base: position 140,116,760 of record NC_051334.1, read on the forward strand.
TGCTAAGTTATACAGTACCAGTTTTATCTTCTATCTTTCCTTCTGGTGGCACACATGCCATAACCTTCCTGTTTTATCTATACTTACACTTAGGTTTGTTCATTATACTTACCATATTGTAGTACCATCATATAGTATTGTGCTATCCATTTCTGGATCTTTACAATCAATCCTGTTGAACTTTCTATACTCCTTCAGCATCAAATGTCCAATCGCTACCCTCTTTCTACCTCCTGATAACCTAGGTTCTTAACTTGAGGTTTCAGAGTTTGTTCATTATAGTTGGTTCATATTAGTGAGACCATACATACATGTCCTTTTGTTTTCGGCAAGTTTCACTCAACATAATGTCTCAAGGTTCATCCACCTTGATATCTGTATCATGACTGCTTTTGTCTTACAGCTATGTAACATTCCATCATATGTATATTCCACAGTTTGTTTATTCACTCTCCCACTGATGGACATTTGGGCTGTTTCTATTTCTTGGCAATCATGAATAATGCCACTAAAACAACTTTTGGTTCTTTTTGATTCTATCATTTTTTTTTAATTCTCAACTTCATTTCTTTCTGCTCTAATCTTTGCTATTTCTTTTCTAATGTCTTCATTGGGATTTGTTTGCTGTTCATTTTCTAGTGCTCCCAGTTGTGCAGATGTTTGATTTTAGCTCTTCTTTTTCAATGTATTTGTCTAGGGCTACAAATTTACTTCTCAGCACTGCCTTTGTTTCATCCCATAAGTTTTGATATATTGTGTTCTCATTTTCATTAATCTGAAACTATTTACTGATTTCCCCTGTAACTTCTTCTTTAACCCACTTATTGTTTAACAGTGTGTTATTTAACTTCCATTTATTTGTGAATTTTCCAGTTCTTTGTCCATTACTGATTTTGAACTTCATTCCATTATGTTCAGAGAAAGTGCTTTGTATAATTTCAATCTTTTTAAATTTATTGAGACTCGTTTTGTGACCCAACATGTGGTCTATCCTGGAGAATGATCCATAAGCACTTGAGAACCCATTGTTTTGAGATGCAATATTCTGTATATGTCTGTTAGTTCTAGTTCATTTACAATATTATTCAAGTTCTCTGCTTCTTTATTAACCCTTTTTCTCAATGTTCTATCTGTTGATGAGAGTGGTGTGTTGAAGTTTCCAGCTATTATTGTAGAGACACCCATTTCTTTCTTCAGTTTTTTAATGCATTTTTATTGTGAACTTTAACATATATACATAATGGTGATGACTTTCAAAGTACAATTTAACAAGTAGTTAGGGAGAAAATTTCAAAGAATGTCATAGGTTACAGTTCCACAACTTCGGACATTTCTATCATTGTAAAACATAACATACATACATAAAGGTGTTAACTTTTGATATACAGCTCAACAAGCAGTTATATAGGTAATTTCAAAAATTGTTATGGGTTACAGTTCCAAACTTTCAGTTCTTTTCTTATTACAAAATATGGGGTATATACAGAAAGGTGAAGACTTTCAAAGCACAATTCAATGAGTTGCTATAAGCAAATTTCAGGGGATGTTATATGCTACATTTCCACCATGTCATTTATCTCCTTCCAGCTATTCCAACACCTCAGCATCTAAAAATATAGATATATTTATATCAAGTTTCAGTATTCATAGACCTTTGTTAAATCTTACCTTGTTTTTTTCTACCCCTTCTTCTCACTTAATCCCTTTATCCATTTTCAGGATGTCTAGGCAGTGAGCACCCTAACTTGTTTATATTGAAAGGGGGTATCAAGAGCATTCTCCCTTCAGTTTTGCCAGTGATTTCCTCATGTATTTTGGGGTACCATGGTTAGGTGCTTAAATGCTTTTGATTGTTATTTCTTCTTGGTGGATTGCCCCTTGTATTACTATACAGTGTCCTTTGTCTCTGTGATGGTTGGTTCGTGTGTCAACTTGGCCAGGTGATGGGACCCAGCTGTCTGGTCAAGCAAGCACCAGACTAACCATTGCTGCGAGGACATTTGTGGCTGTTAATAAACCAACAGGCTGGTGTATTAAATCATCATTCAATTGGCTGCAGCTGTGGCTGATGACTCAACAAAGGGCATGTCTTCCACAAGGAGAGAGTGCAGTTGGTTGGATTTAATCCAACCAATCAGTTGAAGACTTTTAAGTGAGATAGATAGAGGACCTTCACTTCTTCTTTGGCTGACCAGTGAAGCATTTCCTGAGGAGTTTGGTGAAGTTGCTAGTTCGTTTCCTGGGGAGTCCATTGGACACCTTCATTGGAGTTGCCAGTTTGCTGACTGCCCTATGGAATTTGGACTCATGCATACCCACAGTTGTGTGACTCACTTTTATAAATCTTATATTCATAGATATCTCTCATTGATTCGGTTTCCCTAGAGAACCCTAACTAATACAATTTGGTACAGGAGTGGTTCTTGAGAAACAGAATCTTAAAATGGGCTTTTGCAATTTGTTTTTTACTCTGATTAGATTCAAAGGCACTAATGACTCCATTTCCAATAATCAAGAGGGCACTGACAGTCCATGGCATTAGTTGGCAAAGGAGATACGCAAAATAGCACTGTTTGATTTTCCTAATCATACTCTTGCACAAAGCAAGGCTCTGGGTGACAGTGTTTTTGACACCTTCACAGAGTTTTGCAGAATTAAGAGGTATAATGATGTTGGCTGGCTGCTCTTAGATACACTGGATAAAGTTGTAAGAGAAAGGGATGAGCTAAAGGCTTCAAATTTGAAACTTAAATGCCATATGACAGATGTAAAGATTTCTATGTGTGTACTGAAATAAAATCTTATTTCCTTTGCCCATAGACTTGAGATTTCTGAAAACCAGATGCAGACTCATTGTGTGAGTAGCAGATTTACAAGTTGAACTAAAATCTTAATCTCTCAGGGTGTCTGCTGTTCAAGTAAAGGAATTGATTGGAAAAGAATGGGATCCCAAAACTTGGGATGGGGTCATATGGATTGATAATAATGGCAGTGAGGATGCTGGGACCCTGGATTCTGCTGAGTCATTGTTATATTTACCGGTAGAGGGCTGTCCTGGGGAAACAGCTTTCCCACCTCCAGTCTGCCCTAAGGAGCTTGCCATCCAACCTCCACCTAAAGAGATTAACGTTTCAGTGCCTGCTATTCCTGTGATCACCTCCCCTGAGGAAGCAGCCCTCACTCCTCTGGAGAGATTAATCCTGTTTTAAGAGATGAAAATGCAACAGAATGTCCTGAGGTAAATGGCTTGGGGGATAATTCTAACTCTTTTCATGACCCACCCCCACCACCAGTCTTTGCTTCAAGACCTATAACTAGACTAAAGTCCCAACAGGCCTGGAAGTATGAGGAGCAAAGTGTGATCCATGAGGAAGTATGCTATACTCCAAAAGAACTGTATGAGTTTTCCAACTTACATAGATAGAAACCAGGGGAATATGTGTGGGAATGGATACTAAGGGTGTGGGATAATGGCAGAAGGAATGTAAGGTTGGATCAGGCTGAATTTACTGATATAGGCCCACTAAGCAGAGATTCTGCATTCAATATTGTAGCTCGAGGGGTTACAAAGGGTGCTAACAGTCTATTTGGGTGGTTGGCTGAAACATTGATCAAAAGGTGGCCGGCATTACTGGAGGTTGAAATGCCAGAACTGCCCTGGTACAGTGTGGAGAAGGGGATTCAAAGGCTTAGAGAGATTGGAATGTTAGAGTGAATTTATCATGGAAGACCTGCTCACACACCCCTGGAATGTCCAGAGGACTCACCTTTTACCGGGACTGTGAGGAACAAATTTGTGAGACTAGCTCCATCATCCCTGAAGAGCTCTGTAGTCACCCTTCTCTGTAAGTCAAATATTACTGTAGGAACTGCTGTCACTGAGCTTGAATCCTTAAACACAGTGGGGATAATTGGGTCCTGAGTAGGCTGCAGTTAATTGCCACAGACAAGGTGGGTGTGGCTACCATAATGGAAAACAGGCTAAAAGCAGCAATCAAAATTATATGACTTGCAGAGACTTATGGTGTTGGATAGTAGATTATGGAGTATCAAGTAGCAAAATAGATGGGCAATTGACTAAATTCTTGTTTGAACTATATAGGCAGAAGAATTCTAGGTCAAGTGAACAAAAGTCTCTCTTGAATTACAAAAACAGATAGTCATGGCCCATTAATAAATTCCCAGACTTGAGACAGTTTATAGATCTAGAACCCCTTGTATGAAGGGAAGGCCGGGAACCCTTGGGGAAGGACCCTGTTACACAGCCAAAAATTTATACTGTTAATCTTCCTCCCAGCCTTCCCTAGGGGGGCCTGCAGCCTTTTACCAGGATAACTATGCATTGAGGAAGAGGAAATTATCAGATATTTAGTGAATTATTAGACACTGATTCAGAAGTAACATTAGTTCCAGGAGACCCAAAATATCACTCTGGTCCACCAGTCAGAGTTGGGGCTTATGGAGGTCAGGTGATCAATGGAATTTTAGCTCAGTTCCATCTCACAGTGGGTCCAGTGTGTCACCAGAACCATTCTGTGGTTATTTTCCCAGTGCTGGAATGCGTAATTGGAATAGACATACACAACAACTGGCAGAATCCCCACATTGGTTTCCTGACTCATAGAATGAGGGCTATTATGGTGGGAAAGGCCAAGTGGAAGCCACTAGAACTGCCACTGCCTAGCAAAATAGTAAGCCAGAAGCAATACTGGATTCCTGGAGGGGTTGCAGAGGTAAATGCCACTCTTAAGGACTTGAAGGATGCAGGGGTGGTGATTCCCACCACATCCCCATTCAACTCTCCTATTTGGCCTGTGCAGAAAACAGATGGGTCTTGGAGGATGAGAGTGGATGTTCGTAAGCTTAACCAGGTGGTGACTCCAATTGTAGCTGCTGTTCCAGATGTGGTGTCTTTGCTTGAGCAAATCAACACATCCTCTGGCACCTGGTATGCAGCTATTGATCAGGCAAATGCTTTTTTCTCAATTGTTGTTAGTAAGGACCAACAGAAACAGTCTGCATTCAGCTGGCAAGGCCAGCAGTTTACATTCACTGTGCTACCTCAGGGTTATATCAACTCTCTAGCCCTATGTCATAATATTGTCTGCAGGGACCTTGATCATTTTTCCCTCCCACAAAACATCACACTGGTCCATTATATTGATGATATCATGTTGATTGGACCTAGTGAGCAAGAAGGAGCAACTACTCTAGATTTGTTGGTAAGGTATTTGCATGGCAGGGGATGGGAGACAAATCTAACAAAAATACAGGGACCTTCTACCTCACTAAAATCTAGGTGTCCAGTGGTGTGGGGCCTGTTGAGATATTCCTTCTAAGGTGAAGGATAAGCTGTTGCATCTGGCCCCTCCTAAGACCAAAAAAGAGGCACAATGCTTAGTTGGGCTCTTTGGATTTGGGAGACAGCATATTCTGGTCACCCATTTACTGAGTGACCAGAAAAGCTAGTTTTGTGTGAGGACCAGAACAAGATGAGGCTCTGCAACAGGTCCAGGAGGCTGTGCAAGCTGCTCTGCTGCTTGGACCATATGATCCATCTGACCCAGTGGTACACGAAGTGTCAGTGGCAAAGAGATGTTGTTTGGAGCCTTTGGCAGGCTCCTATAGGAGAATCACAATGCAGGTCCTTAGGATTTTGGAGTAAAGCTTTACCATCCTCTGCAGATAACTACTCTCCATTTGAGAAACAACTGTTGGCCTGCTACTGGGCCTTAGTAGAGACAGAAGGCTTAACCAAGGGCCACCAAGTTACCATGAGACCTGAGTTACCTATCATGAGCTGGGTGTTGTCTGACCCACCAAGCCATAAAGTTGGGTGTGCACAGCAGCACTCCATCATAAAATGGAAATGATATAATCAACATAGAGCTCAAGCAGGTCCTGAAGGTACAAGTAAGTTACATGAGGAAGTGGCCCAAATGCCCATGCCCCCCACTCCTTCCACCTTATCTTCTCTTTTCCAGCCCATAGCTATGGCATCTTGGGTAGTTCCTTATAATCAGTTGACTAAGAGAAAACTCAGGCCTGGTTTACAGATGGTTCTGCACTATATGCAGGCACCACCTGAAAGTGGACAGCTGCAGCACTGCAGCCCCTTCCTGGGATGTCCCTGAAGGACAGTGGTGAGGGGAAATCCTCCCAGTGGGCAGAACTTCAAGCAGTGTACCTGGTTGTTCACTTTGCTTGGAAGGTGAACTGGCCAGAGGTGCATTTTTTTTTACAGATTCATGGGCTATTGCTAATGGTTTAGCTGGATGATCAGGCACTTGGAAGGAACATGATTGGAAGATTGGTGACAAAGAACTGTGGGGAAGGGGTATGTGGCTAGACCTTTCTGAGTGGGCAAAAAACATAAGGATATTTGTGTCCCATGTGAATGCTCACCAGAGGGTGACTTCAGCAGAAGAAGATTTTAATAACCAAGTGGATAAAATGACCCATTTGGTTGATACCAATCAGCCTCTTTCCCCGGCAACTCCTGTCATTGCCCAATGGGCTCATGAACAAAGTGGTCATGGTGGCAAGGATGGAGGTTATGCATGGGCTCAGCAACATGGACTTCCACTCACCAAGGCTGACGTGGCCACAGCCAGTGCTGAGTGCCCAATCTGCCAGTATCAGAGATCCACACTCCGTGCCCGATATGGCACCATTCCCTGAGGTGACCAGCCTCCTACCTGGTGGTAGGTTGATTACATTGGACCACTTCCCTCATGGAAGGGGCAGCAATTTGTTCTTACTGGAATAGACACATACTCTGGATATGGGTTTGCCTTCCCTGAATGACATGCTTCTGCCAAAACTACCATCCATGGACTTACAGAATGCCTTATCCACCGTCATGGTATTCCACACAGCATTGCTTCAGAACAAGGAACCCACTTCACAGCAAATGAAGTGAGGGAATGGGCACATGCTCATGGAATTCTGTGGTCTTACCATGTTCCCCATCATCCAGAGGCAGCTGGGTTGATAGAATGGTGGAATGGCCTGTTGAAGACTCAATTATGGTACCAACTAGGTGGCAATACCTTGCAGGACTGGGGCAGTGTTCTCCAGGAGGCTGTGTATGCCCTAAATCAGCATCCACTCTATGGTGCTGTTTCTCCCATAGCCAGGATTCATGGGTCCAGGAATCAAGGGGTGGAAACAGGAGTGGCACCACTATCACTCCTAGTGATCCATGAGGTAAATTTTTGCTTCCCTTCCCTGCAAGCTTAATCTCTGCTGGTCTACAAGTCTTTGTTCCAAAAGGAGGAATGCTTCCACCAGGAAACACAATAATAATCCCATTGAACTGGAAATTAAGGCTGCCACCTGGTCACTTTGGGCTTCTTATGCCTCTGAATCAACACGCAAGGAAGGGGATTACTGTACTGGCTGGGGTGATTGATCCTGACTATCAAAAGGAAATAGCACTGCAACTACACAATGGAAGTAAAGAAGAGTTTTCCTGGAATACAGGAGATCCCCTGGGGCGTCTCTTAGTACTACCATGCCCTGTGATTCAAGTCAATTGAAAACTGCAACCCAATCCAGCCAGGACTACCAATGGCCAAGAAACTTCAGGAATGAAGGTTTGGGTCACCCCACCAGGCAAAGAACCACGGCCAGCTGAAGTGCTTGCTGAGGGTAAAGGGAACATGGAATGGGTAGTGGAAGAAGGTGGTGATAAATATGAACTACGGCCACATGACCAGTTACAGAAATGAGGGTTATGATGGCATGAATATTTCCTCCTCGTTTTGCTATGTTTGTATTTGTCTGTAAAGCAAGTATCTTTGCTTTCTTCTCTGTCTTATCCCCTTATCATATGGCATAACCTCTACTGTTCATTTTGTTGTATTTAAGCTAAAAGAAATCAATTTTAAGAGCTAATGTCACCCAAGGACTTGCACCCTATTCTGGAGAGATTTAGTGCATTTCTAGTTGTATGCTGCACAGCAGAGTATTGTTAGGTGAAATATATGTCCTGTTTTTGTTTTCTACCTAGAAATAAAGTATGGTTTCAGGTGATGTATATAACTGCCAAGTTGACAAGGTGTGGACTGTGACGGTTAGGTTCATGTGTCAACTTGGCCAGGTGATGGGACCCAGCTGTCTGGTCAAGTAAGCACTGGCCTAACCATTGCTGCAAAGATGTCTGTGGCTGGTTAATAAACCAACAGGCTGGTGTATTAGATCAATTGGCTGAGGCTGTGACTGATGACTCACCAAAGGGCGTGTCTTCCACAATGAGAGAATGCAGTTGGCTGGATTTAATACAATCAGTCATTGGAGGTGCCAGTTTGCTGACTGCCCTATGGAATCTGGACTCATGCATACCCACAATTTTGTGAGTCACTTTTATAAATCTTATATTCATAGATACCTCTCATTGATTCTGTTTCCCAAGAGAACCCTAACTAATACAGTCTCTTATAACAGTTTTTCATTCAAAGTCTATTTTGTCTGATATTAGTATATCTGTCCCAGCTCTGTTTTGGTTGTTGTTGCCATAGAATATCTTTTCTGAACCATTAACTTTCTACCTATTTGTGTTTTTTTGTTCCTAAGATGAGTCTCTTGTAGGTACATATAGTTGGATCATACCTTTTTTTTAATCAATTCTTCCAGTCTGTTTCCTTTGATTAGAGAGTTTAATCCATTAAAATTCAATGTTATTACTGTAAAGGCAGCTCTTACTACAACAATTTTGTCCTTTGGTTTTTTTTTTAATTTTTAACGTTATTTATCAAAAATTAAAACAATCAAATAATAAAAAACTGCATATTTCAAGCAAAACAAAGCAAAGCAAAGGATTAAGAAAAACAAATAACCTAAAATAACTACTTTGCTTCCAACATGCTCCTACCATACCCCAAGAAAATTAATAAACCATAACTACCCCAAGAAAATTAATAAACCATAACCAAAGGAATAAGAAAACCAAATAATCTAAAATAATTACATTATTTCCAACATGTTCCTACCATACCCCAAGATGTCCTTTGGCTTTTATGTCATACTTTTTGTGTGTGTCTCTCTTTTGACCCTTTTCATTACCCTTACTGATAATCTTCATTTCTACACTCTCCTCCAAGCCTCTCTTTCCTATATTTTCCTTTGAGCCTGCAGAAGTTCCTTTAGTTTTTCTTGTAGGGCAAGACTCTTATTGATGAAATCTCTCAGTTTCTGCTTATCTGTAAATATTTTAAACTCTCCCTCATTTTTGGAGGATAGATTTTCTGGATAAAGAATTCTTAGCTGGCAGTTTTGCTCTTTCAATGCCTTAAATATATCGTACCAGTACCTTCTGCCTCCATTGTTTCTGATGAGAAATTGACAGTCTTATCCTGGTTCCCTTGTATGTGATGAATTTCTTTGCTCTTGCTGCTTTCAGGATTCTCTCTTTATCTTTGGCATTTGCCATTCTGATTATGTGTCTCTGTATGTGTCTCAGGGTAGGTATATTCAGAATTATTCTGTTTGGAGTATGTCATGGTTCTTGGACATGTATATTTATGTTTTTCATAAGAGTTGAGAAATTTGGGACCGTAATTTCCTCAAATATTCTTTCTTCCCCTTTTCCCATTTCTTCTGCTTCTGGGTCACTCATGACATGTATATTTACGTGTTCCTTCCTCATATTTGAATCCCTGAGACCCTGCTTAATTTTTCCCTTCCTTTCTCTGTGTGTTTTTCTATCTCTAAGATTTTGATTTGCTCTGTCTTCTGGTTTGCTGATTCTTTCTTCTGCATGTTCAAATCTACTCTGGTATGCCTCTAGTGTATTTCTTTTTTTTCTTTTTTTAATTCAATTTTATTGAGATATATTCACATACTATACAGTCATCCAAAATGTACAATCAGTTGTTCACAGTACCATTATTCAGTTGTGCATTCATCACCACAATCAATTTTTGAACACTTTCATTCATTAACCCCCAAAATAAAAATAAGAATAAAAATTAAAGTAAAAAAGAACACCCAAAACATTCCATCCCCCATCATTCCCTATTATTTGTTTACTTTTTGTCCCCATTTTTCTACTCATGTGTCCATACACTGGATAAAGGGAGTGTGAGCCACAAGGTTTTCACAATCACAGTCACACCATTTAAGCTATATAGTTATGCAATCATCTTCAAAAATCAAGGATACTGAACTGCAGTTCAACAGGTTAAAGAATTTCCTTCTAGCTATTCTAGTACACTAAAAACTGAAGAGGGATATCTATATAATGCATAAGAATATCCTCCATAGTATCATCTCAACTCCATTTATAATCTTTCTGCCACTGATGGTTTATTTTGTTTCATTTCTCTTCCTTCTTTTGGTACAGAAAACCTTCTCAATCCCATGATGCTAGGTCCAGGCTCATGCTTGGGAGTCATGCCCCACATTGCCAGGGAGATTCATACCCTTGGAGGTCATGTCCCACATAGGGGGGAGAGCAGCAAATCTATCTGCCAAGTTGGCTTAGAAAGGGGGGCCACATCTGAGCAACAAAAGAGGTTATCTGGGGGTGACTCTTAGGGACAATTATAAGTAGGCTTAGCCTCTCCTTTGCAGTGACAAGCTTCATAAGGGCAAGCCCCAAAACTGAGGGCTAGGCCTTCTAAATTGCTACTCCCCAATGATTTTGAGAATATCATTAATTTCCCCAGTGGGGAAGTTTAATATTTCCACATTTTTCCTCAGTACCTCAAGGTGGCTTTGCAAATACATTTTTATTCTCTGCCTAAATTACTCTGGATGTATTGGGGCTTCACAATAACCTTTACAAACCAACCAGATTCTAGTGTATTTCTATTCTCTTCTATTGTGCCTTTCATTCCCATGATTTCTGTCATGTTTCTCTTTATACTTTCAAATTCTTCTTTATGCTCACACAGTATCTTCTTAAAATCCTTTATCTCTTTAACCATATTTTCCTTCATCTCCTTGAATTGATTTAGGAGATTGGATTTAACATTTTTGATTCATGGTTCCAAATTCTGCATCCCTCTGAAGTTTTAATTTGTCCTTTTGACTGGGTCATAGCTTCCTGTTTCTTAGTGTGGCTTGTAATTGCTTGTTGACATCTAGGTATCTGTCTTGATCAGTTTACTCTGAAAGTCAGTTCCTCCATCTTGCTTAGAGTTAATTTTTTATTGGCTTTGTGTTAAGGCTCTTCTTTCACACTTGGTTCAACTTATTCTAGACCTCTAAAATAGTTCAGGTTTAACTGATCTGATTTCTTCAGCTTTTCTTCACCTGATTCTTGCTCTGGATATGTGATATAATTTTTAAGATTGCATTATTTGTGAAAGTGTTTCACCCACAGGAGATATCTTCCTTTTCTCTATTCCTTCTCTGGAAAACTTGATCTGTTCTGGTTGTTTTTGTTTTGTCTCTATAGTTTTTTACACTCCTCTAGCTGTTTTTGCCTGGAGGGCAAATTCTGGAAGGAGAGTCACTCCAAAGAGGACTTTTCCTAGTTAGTATTTCCCAGCCAAAACACGCAGAGAGACCCATGAAGGGGGTGCAGACAGACTCCAAAGTGATCTGGGGTTTAGGGTCAGAATAGATGCCAAAAGCATTTTTTTTAAAGCTGTGCACTTTTATTGAACTGGTCTCAAGTCAATGTACAGGTAAACCCTGGCTGCCTCTGCAACACAACCAACTCTCAGAGAGCCCAAAAACCTACATATTTCTAAAGTTAGGGGACCAAAAAGAGGGCCACAATGGCTGACCATTCAAAATAAAAAATAAAAAGAACAAGTATTAAGGAAATTCCTGTAAGGATGCATCTCATGGTGTGGCAGTTTGAATGTATTGTGTCCCCCAAACGCCATTATCTTTGATGTAGTCTTGTGGGGCAGACCTTTTGGTGCTGATTAAATTTGCTTGGAATGTGCCCCACCCAGCTGTGGGTGATGACTCTGATGAGATATTCCCATGGAGGCATGGCCCCATCCATTCACAGTGGGCCTTGATCAGTGGAGCCATATAAATGAGCTGACTCAAAGAGAAGGAACTCAGTGTAGTTGAGAGTGAACTTTTGAAGAGAAGCTACAGCCAAGAGGGACACTGTGAAGAAAGCACAGGAGCTGCAGATGAGAGACAGTTTGAAGATGGCTGTTGAAAGCAGACTCTTGCTCCAGAGAAGCTAAGAGAGGACAAATACCCCAAGTGCAACTAAGAGTGACATTTTTGAGGAACTGCAGCCTAGAGAGGAATGTCCTGGGAGAAAGCCATTTTGAAACCAGAACTTTGGAGCAGACACCAGCCATGTGCCTTCCCAGCTAACAGAGGCTTTCTGGACACCACTGACCATCCTCTAGCGAAGGTACCCGATTGTTGATGCGTTACCTTGGACACTTTATGGCCTTAAGACTGTAACTGTATAACCAAATAAACCCCCTTTTACAAAAGCCAATCCATCTCTGGTGTTTTACATTCTGGCAGCATTAGCAAACTAGAACACATAGTATTTGGAATGACTATCAAGAAAAATACAGCAAGAAATAAAAAAAAAGGAACAATGTACCATGAAAGTTCTCAGCCACATTTGTGGAATTGGGGATGCTCACTCCAACCAAGTGCTGTCACCTTCACTGATCCAGTTTTTAAACCCTGAGTCAAGAGCCAAAAAACAAATAAAAAACAAAAAAAAAAATAACAAAAACATGGCAAGTTAGGTTTTGTCAAGAAAGGATGTAATGCAACTAACAGTCCATCTAGAAGCATTTGTGGTGGACCATGGAAGGGCCAAACTTGTCGTACGCCTGCTTGCTGATCCATGTCTGCAGGAAGGTGGACTTCAAGGCCAGTATGGAACCACCAGTCCACATGGAGTACTTGCTCTCAGAAGGGGCAATGATCTTCATCTTCATCATGTTGGGCACAAGCACTGTGATCTCATTCTGCATCCTGTCAGCAATGCCCAGATACATGGTGGTCCCACCAAACAGCACTGTGTTGGCATAGAGGCCCTTGCAGATGTCCATGTCACACTTCATGATGGAGTTGAAGGTAGTTTCATGGATGCCACAGGATTCCATACCCAGGAAGGAAGGCTGGAAGAGGGCCTCAGGGCAGCAGAACTGTTCATTGCTGATGGTGATGACCTGCCCATTGGGTAACTCATAGCTCTTCTCCAGGTAGGAGGATGGGGTGACGGTGGCCATCTCCTGCTCAAGGCCCAGGGCAATGTAGCAGAGCTTCTCCTTGATGTCATGCACGATATCCCTCTCAGCTGTAGTGGTGAAGCTGTAGCCATGGTCGGTGAGGATCTTCATGAGTTAATCTGTCAGACCCTGGCTGGCCAGGTCCAGATGCAGGATGGCATGGGGCAGGACATAGCCATCACAGATGGGAGTGGTGTTGGCAGAGTCCATGATGATGCCCATGGTACAGCCAAGAGGTGTACAGGGATAGCACAGCCTGGATGGCCATGTGTATGACAGGGTTGTTGAAGGTCTTGAACATGATCTGGGTCAACTTTTCATGGGTAGCCTTGGGGTTCAGGGAGGCCCCAGTTAACACAACTGAGTGCTTGTTGCAGAAGGTGTGGTGCTAGATCTTCTCCACATTGTCCTGGTTGGTGATGATGTCATGCTCAATGGGGTACTTGAGGGTCAGGATACTTTACTTGCTCTAGACCACATCATCCATGTAAGAGTCCTTCTGGCATATGCTCACCATCATGCCCTAGTGCTGAGGGTGCCCCACAATGGATGGGAAGATGGCCCAGGGTGCATCATCACCAGCAAAGCTGGCATTGCACATGCCAGAGCCATTGTCAGCTACAAGCACAGTGATGTCATCTTCCATGGTAAGCTTTGAGGTGATGGGTGTAAACTGGTGGTGGTGACACTGCTGTCACCAGAGGCCTGTGCTGGCAAGGTGAACATGGTCTCGGCAGTCCAAAAGCATTTTGACATCTTGCTGAAGCTGTGCTTTCCTGGCCTGCCCAGCAGAAGGCACCCTTCTGCCAGCTGTTGCCAGCAGCCCTGTGGAGGCACTGTCTTTAAACCTCCATGGCTTCCACCCCTTTTGGGGTGGGGTTGAAACAATGGCCGCTGCCACGTTTGTGTGGGGTAAGTTGAAACAGTAACTCAGAGGTGGGACACAGTTATCTGAATTCACTAATCAAAACCATGATCAGTGCTCGGCCATGCCCCCACCCATTCTTAAGGAAGAGGATTTTTACATCCCTTTCTGACAACAGCAGATAGTCAGGAACTGGATCCTGAGGCAGTCTCCAGTGAGTGTGGGATATGGGTGCCGGCAGCCCTCGCATGGAAACAGTTACCCACAGTTCTTTATAGTAGTTTATCAGCCTCTTCTTCCTGCTCTTTCCTGGATGCTGTACAGTGTTCTTCTGGCCTCTGGGACCCAGAAAAGTTGTTTCAGACAGTTTCTGACTGTTTACTAGTTTCTTTGAAGAAAGGAGTCCTGGAGCTCTCTACTCTGTCATCTTCCCCAGAAGTTCTCTTCACTATTCATTCTTGTTCTCTCAAAATGCTGAGATGTTCTGTAGGAAATTTTAAATACTTGAGATGTGAATGGGTTGAATCGCAGTTTACTGACATCTTAGCCCTCAAAGTCCATTTGCTGAATGTTAGTTAGGCGTGATGTAAAAGAGTGACCCAATTGAATTGTTTCTACTGTATGTGATTGAAATAAGCATTTACTATCATTGTCAGTCTCCCTTAATTGTCAGCACTTTTCTGTAAAATCACAAAGAGGCTATCAAATGTGAGAATAGTTTAAATATTGAGTGTCTTTAACTATTTCTGGGCTTGTGAACATCTCTTTGACAGTTACAGTGGGCAGATCTACAAGTTTTAGCACCTGTAATAATGACTCTACATGAATCTATAGTAGAGTGTATTTAACTGTAAGACCATTTTTATAGCGATGAATAGAGTAGTACTGCTAGTATTAGAGGCTAGCTATCTTCAAATTTAGTACCCATCAGGCAGCCTTATAGCATGAGGATGTTTATTAGCTACCTAATAGTTACATTTTTTAAAACACTTTCAGCATGTGTCATGCAAAGAATAGAGGTCCAAATTTTTCCACACATTTCATAAAACCTCTAGTAGCAATCTAGTATTCATTCCAGAGGCTAATAAAAGGCAATAGCTAATTTTAATGGGTTTAAAAACATGAACACTTGGGTCCGTTTTTCCAGACAAGGCGAAAAAAGATTAAAGAGTCTGATATAGTCTCAGATTTTCACAAAGGAAACACATTATTTCTATTTGACTCTGATTTTTTGGTTAATTGTCAATAGGACTTACTGCCAAATGATGCTGTAGTTGCCCAAGATGTTGTCAGCACACTCCAGCCTTTTTGATCATCTGCCATTCTAGGCTTCAGCTGTAGCACCCAGCAGAAATGGCCAGTGCTGTAATCTGCCAAACCAGCTCCTCTTTTTCCCCTAAATCAACATACTCCAATCCAATGTTTTACTCATTCAAGGACATCACCTTCTCTCTTCCCATTTTTCTTCATAGCAATTACCACTATATCTGTCTTTCCTACTAGAGTGTAAACTCTGTAATAGCAGAGAGACTTTTTTGTTCACCACTGAATCCCCAGCACCTACAACAGTAATATAGAGTGTTCAATAGATGCTCTATATTATGAGTGAGTACTCATATGAGTTAGTAATCATAATAACCAACAATTCTTGAAAATTTATCATGCCAGGCACTTCGAAGTGCCTTACATGTTTTACTGCATTTAATCATCATGAACATTGCTAAGAAGGAGATGCTATCATTTTTTCAATTTTATAGACAGGGAAATTTAGGCTAAAGAAAACAGGATTGCACTCAGGAAGGCTATATGTGTGATTAATGTTAATATGTGAATCTTCTATAAAGAACAGTAATGGGAATACGGGATGTTTAAGAAGTTAGCATATCCTGGATACCTATAGATATTAATAATAATAGCTAACATTTATTGAAAACTTTCTATCAGCCAGGCACTATTAGACACTTTACATGAAATAATTAATTTAAATTTTATAAAAACCCTATGTGATAGGTACTATTATTATTCCAGTTTTACAGAGACATAATTAGCTTGCCATAGGTATCACAGCTAATACATGAGAGAGCTTGAATTGAAACTCAGTTAATCTGGCTCCTGAGACAAATTCTTGAAGACGTCTATGCATGAAGAGACTATAGTTGAGTGGAGAGAAAGGAGGAGGGAGGAATAAAATGATATTTGATGCATAGTACAAATGCTAGGAATTTGCACTTTTTATCAAAATGCTAGGGAATTGCAGATATTTTATATAATCTTCAAAATGAGGAAATGTGTACTATTATCTTCAGTTTATGGATGAGAAGAAAAGGGCTTAGAGAAGTTTCTAGTCTAAGATCACACAACTGAGAATATTATAACTGCAAGGTCTATCCCATTTCCACTATCCCTACACTGCCTAAAGAACTCAAATTTTGTTTCTGCAAGGTCCATGGGAGTTATGATGTCTTGTCTTGTGGATAGAAACAGGGTTGAACTTAGAAGAGAAACTAAGAGAAACAGTAACCAAGTTAAGAAAAGCCAAGACTGAGAAGAGCTGAGCACAGGAATTGTATAGATAAATTTTGTGATCTAAGAAAAGACTAAGATTTCTTTTCCCAATGAAAGATTGGAATATTCTTTAGGGTGTGGTATAACACTGGTAGCACAATGTATTCATTAAGAGCATGGTTCGAATAGGTTCAACTTCTAATGGGACTGCTTAGCAGCTTTGTGAATTTGGGTAAGCCACTTCAACTCTAGAAGCCTCAGTTTCCGAATCTGTAAAATGGCCACTATAGTAGTGCCTTACTCAGGATTGTTGGGAGGATCACCTGGCATATAGAATGTACTCATTAAATGCTACTTGCCTTTATTACTGTTAGTAGAAAAACAAGGAATAAACAAATACTGTCTCATTGGATACACTCTCCACCCAATCCTGTACTGGTCCCTGCTTTCTACACAGTATTAGGCACCAGGGATAGGATGCATAGTTCCTAAAGACTCTTTATACATAACTGATGAAGTGCTTGAGTGTTTTGAATTTGGGTAATGGTTGAATTACATTGATCACATTTTTGAGTAATGACTGATCCTTTCAAGCTTGTGCATAAATTTCCTAGACATCTGAAATATGGTTTAAGGTACAGCTGGCCTCCAGCCTTCAGGTCCTGATCTGTTGGGATTCATACTGGACATTCCTTACCTATCTCAACATCCTGAGCGACTGCTACATAAAAGATGGTATCCCATTACAGTCCCAGTTGACACATTTGCTTCATGGGTTCATTTCAGAAATACCAATAAATTGGTCTTCTCCCAGTCACTTTGTCTCCTGTAATGAAGTTCCCAGGGTCACTTGCCAGTCTGTATTTCTGACCTCAGCTCTGTCTTGACCTTAGTGCCTCAGCCAACTCACTACAAAACAACAGGCTCTGTAAAATCCTCTGAAAACAGTGGATTTGTTCTCGGTTACTTGAATAAAGTGGGAAGTGTGTGCTAGAAATTGTATTGGGAGCTTTCAAGTGCATTATCTTCCTGAATCCTAGCAATAACCCCAGGAGGTTAGAATCTCTATCTCCATTTTGCAGAGAAGCAAATTAAGTCTAAAAGATGACAAGTTATTTAGTGACAAACCTGAAACCTGTAAAGAGGACCATTAGACTCTAAGTCCAATGTCTTTTCTACTGGGCTATTCAGCTGAGCTTTAGGAGAGCCTATATTTCAGCTTTAGCACTTTCTTTCTGCTTGAAGCTTTGGGATGTGAGACAGATTGCACATTCCTGATGTCTTAGTGAATACACATTTTTGCTGGAGAAATGATAATAATGATAATTTCAGAGGACTGCTTGTAAAGGGGCTAGAATGTACTATACCCTTCTATGCCTCTGCTGGGCACATTCTGCCCCTTCCAGTTTTTCCTTTTACTTGACAAACTCCTACCCTACTATGGTAGACAAAATAATGGCCCCACAAATATGTCCCATTTCCAGTGGAAGATTATCCTGTATTATCCAAGTAAGCTTAATGCAACAAGGGTCCTTATAAATGAAAGCGGGAGGCAGGAAAGTCAGAGTCAGAGAGAGATTTGAAGATGCTACACTGCTGATTTTCAAGATGGGGAAAAGGGCCATGAGCCAAGGAATGCAGGTGGCCTCTAGAAGCTGGAAAAGTCAAGAGAATGGATGGTCCCCTAGGGCCTCCAGGAGGAACACAGCTCTGCCACCATCTTAATTTTAGGACTTCAGATCTCCAGAACTATAAGATAGTAAATTTGTTTTGTTTTAAGCCACTAAGTTTGTGGTAATTTATTAGAGCAGCAGTAAGAATCTGATATACCTACTTTAGGACTTAGTTCAGGTAATACTTCCTCCTGGAAGGCTTTCATATTGCCCAAGGCAGACTCAGGGGTCAACATCTTGGTTTTAGGACTTCAGATCTCCAGAACTGTAAGATAATAAATTTGTTTTGTTTTAAGCCACTAAGTTTATGGTAACTTATTATAGCAGCAGTAAGAATCCAATGCACCTACTTTAGGACTTAGTTCAGGTATTACTTATCCCTGGAAGGGTTTCACATTGCTCAAGGCAGACGTAGGTGTCAGTGTTCCCAATGATTGGCATATGTCTCTATTTCCATTACAGGATTCATCACTGAAATGTTTAGTTACACTCCATTTTAATTCTTCTCCTCCCCTCCCTGCAATGTCTGTTGGCATGTGGGAGTGAAGAGGAAGAGAAGTTCAGATCACTTCTATAACCCAGACACAAGTGGCATCCTGGGAAGTAAATGGAAATCTTCAAGGGACAAACACTGATCTTTCAAAAGCTGAATATATTTCTTTTCCCACTTTTTGGAGGCTTTTATGATGTGGCAAGCTTGCCTACCTTGGTAAGAAACAGAGTTATTCACTAATCTGGTCTTGTCTTTCAAGCTTTATCTTCTCTACTTCCAGATACTCACTGTATCAGTCAGAATCTAGTCAGGAAGAGAATCCACACCAGGCAACTCAGTAAAGGAACTTTAACACAGGAAACAGTTACAATGGTGGCAGAACAGAAAGAGCTAATAGGGGAAAGGTGAAGCAACCTAGAGCTTAGTAACTGCAAGAAGCTGCTACTACCCATAGGACTGAGGGACAAAGGCAGGAGGTAAGAGCCCAAGAACGTGAGTAGGAGCCCAGGACCTGGAACCAGGGCTACCAGAAAGGAGCTGGAAATTTGGGGAGAAAATTTCTCAACAGAAACTAGGACCTTAGGGCTTCCCAGTAAGTACTAGGACCACAGAAGAGACATTGCCAACTCCTAGAAACCCTAACTGAAGCAGAGAAAGAGGGGGAAACTACCATGGCTCTTTACCTTCTTCTGCCCTCCAATCTGACCAATCTGGCCAAGTCTAACCAGAAGCCATTTGGCAAGCAAGCCCAGGAAAGATAGCTTGCAAAGGGTCAAAACCCTTACAGAAAGATGGCGGCACAGAGAGGAGTGGAAGACTGTTAGTCCCCCCTGGAACAATCCATAACTGACCAAAAAACTAGTAAATAACCTGGAATAACTGTGGGGAGACAAACGTGACTGTCCACTCATCATCCACCAACCTGAATTGGGAGGAATGCCCGAGATCACAGCATAAAATCTGTAAGTAAAACTGCGGACCCATGCTGAGAGCCAAGAGCCGAGAGCCCCTCCCTCACAGAAGCCTCGTGGTGATAGAGAGCAGCATTCTCTCAGCCCAGCTTCAAGTGGGGTTTTAATGTTAACTGCTCAATACAGAAAGTGAATCCTTAACAAGCATGCAGAGGCTTTTGGTGACAACTGACCTTGGGAGAGTCAGGGGACGTATCTGTCTCAGGATGGGGAGCCCAGAGAATTGGGTGCTAACTCTAGCTGATGGGTGAACCTGGGAGCTTTTCTGTCCCTTTCTCTCTCTGTGGAGAAAACCTCAGCCATTTTCAGCCCACAGCACTTTGCAGTAAAGACAGCCACAGCCATTTTAAAATCGAAACACTTTGATCAGCAAAGTCACAGAAACAAAGAACTTATTGATATGCAGATGACATCTCTGGAGGTGGCATAGCATCCCAAGAGGAAAGGGAGGGGCCCAGCTCTACTGCCTGCCTTTCCAGAACCAGAACCCAAAGCCTGGGGAGGAAAGCCACAGGCCACACCCTTTTACACCAGCCGGTGACAGGCTGACAGGTGCACCTGCCAGGCAGAAAAGCACAGGTGTATCAATCCTTTAAGAAAAACCATCAGGGAAACCAGATACTGAATATTTCCTCCTTCTGTGACCTGAACCTTTTCTCGTCTGGGAAAACCTGATTCG
Organism: Choloepus didactylus; assembly: GCF_015220235.1. Lineage (NCBI taxonomy): Eukaryota > Metazoa > Chordata > Mammalia > Pilosa > Megalonychidae > Choloepus > Choloepus didactylus. Next base: position 140,137,121 of record NC_051334.1, read on the forward strand.
GATGGCCTAGGAGGTCACATGCCTAGACAACAGAAAACTACAATCTACACTAAGAAAAATGAAGCTATGGCCCAGTCAAAGGAACAAACGTACACTTCAACTGCAATACAGGAATTTAAACAACTAATGCTAAATCAATTCAAAAAGTTTAAGAAGATTTCACAAAAGAGAGGCTGTAAAGGAAACACTGGGCATACATAAGGCAGAAATCGAAAGTTCAAAAAAACAACTAGTAGAATCTATGGAAATGAAAGGCACAACACAAGAGATAAAAGACACAATGGAAACATAAAACAGCAGATCTCAAGAAGCAGAAGAAAACACTCAAGAACTGGAGAACAAAACACCTAAAAGCCTACACTCAAAGGAGCAGATGGAGAAAAGAATGAAAAAAATATGAGCAACATCTCCGGGAAATTAAGGATGAAAAAAGTACCAGAATGTACGTATCATTGGTGTCCCAGAAGGAGAAGAGAAGGGAAAAGGGGCAGAGGCAATAATAGAGGAAATAGTCAATGAAAATTTCCCATCTCTTATGAAAGACATAAAATTACAGATCCAAGAAGCACAGCGTACTCCAAACAGAATAGATCTGAATAGGCCTACGCCAAGAAACTTAATATTCAGATTATCAAATGTCAAAGTCAAAGAGAGAATCCTGAAAGCAGCAAGAGAAAAGCAATCCATCACATACAAAGGAAGCTTAATAAGACTATGTGCGGATCTCTCAGCAGAAACCATGAAGGCAAGAAGGAAGTAGTGTGATATATTTAAGATACTGAAAGAGAAAAACCTCCAACCAAGAATCCTGTACCCAGCAAAGCTGTCCTTCAAATATGAGGGAGAGCTCAAAATATTTTCTGACGAACAGATAACGAGAGACTTTGTGAACAAGACACCCACCCTATAGGAAATACTAAAGGGAGCACTGCAGAGTGATAGAAGACGGGAGTGCATGGTTTGGAACACAATTTTGGGAGATGGTAGCACAACAATGTAAGTACACTGAACAAAGGTAACTATGAATACTGTTGAGAGAGGAAGATGGGGAGCATGTGAGACACCACAAGAAAGGAGGAAAGATAATGACTGGGACTGTGTAACTTGGTGAAATCTAGAGTATTCAACAATTGTGATAAAATGTACAAATATGTTCTTTTACGAGGGAGAACAAGCAAATGTCAACCTTGCAAGGTGTTAAAAATGGGGAGGCATTGGGGGAGGGATGCAATCAGCATAAACTAGAGACTGTAACTAATAGAATCATTGTATTATGCTTCCTTTAATGTAACAAAGGTGATATACCAAGGTAAATGCAGATAAGAGAGGGGGATAGGGGAGGCATGTTAGACACAACATTGGTGGTGATGTTTGACTCTTTACTCTACTTTGATTTAAGGTTACTTTTCCTTTTGCTACTTCCTAGCTGTCATTTTTTCTCTACCTTTTTTGACCCTTGTGAAAGAAATGTAGATACCTTTATATAGATAGTGGTGAAGGTGGTGAACACATCAATATGTGACCATACAGAAAACCATCAATTGTTTACTTAGGATGGAATGTATGGTGTGTGAACAAAACCATCTTAAAAAAAAATGGGCTGATGACAAAATCTCGAGGGCAATACGCTGAGTGAAATAAGCCAGACACATAAGGACAAATATTGTAGGGTCTCACTGATAGGAACTAATTATAATATGTAAACTCATAGACATGAAATATAAGGTACCAAGATATAGCACGAGGCTTAAGAATGGGGAGTGGTTGCTTAGTATGAGCAGAATGTTCAACTAGGATGAACTTAAATGTTTGGAAATGAACAGAGGTGTCAGTATCAAGATGTGAGAATAACTAACAGTGCCAAATGGTGCGTGAATGAGCTCGAAAGGGGAAGCTCAGAACCATATATGTCACCAGAAGGAAAGCTGGAGGTCAAAAAATAGGAATGTATAAAACTGAATCAAATAGTGGGCAGTGTCCATGATTAACTGTACAAATATTAGAAAACCCTTCCATGAACCAGAACAAATGTATGACAATACAATTAGAAGTTAATTATAGAGGAGCATATAGGGAAGAAATATATACCTATTGCAAACTATATACTACAGTTAGTAGTATTTCAACATTTTTTCATAAACAGTAACAAATGTACTATACCAACACTATGAGTCAACAATTGAGGGGGGTTGGTTAGGGATAGGGGAGGATTAGAGTTTCCTTTTCTTTTTTTCTTTTTTCATCTTTCACTTTATTTCTTGTCTGGAGAAATGAAAAGTTTCTAAAAATTGAACAAAAATTAAGTGTGGTGATGGATGCACAGCTGTATGAGGGTACCAGGGGCAACTGATTGTACACTTTGGGTCTTTGGATAATTGTATGGTATCTGAACAATCCCAATAAAAATTAAAAAGGAAAAAAAAGCCAATCCATTTCTGGTATATTGCATTCTGGCTGCTTTAGAAAACCAAAACACAACCCTTCTGCCTATTTTCCCAATTCTGTTTCAAATAAAATAGTGTGTTTGCACTTTTTCCATACTCAGCTTCAAATACATCACTAATGCTTGTGTATGCTATTTGCAAAGATTCTTCAAACATTTGAAGCATGATTATTTGTTCTCTCTAATGAGAGTAGAAGCTCTTTCAGCACAGAAGCTCCCATATAATGCTAAGTATGAAGTGAGCAGTTTTAGCACCTAAATAAAGGTACTGAGCTCAAGAACACTTAGTAACTGAAGTCTTTAGGAAAGGTGACATAACAAGGTGGCCCTAAGCCAGTATCCTCATCTCAGCCCTCAAGGCAATTCATAATGTGGTATTTACAACTGGTCTTCTGCTGTCCTACTTCACACTTGTTTCTGCTCCACCAAGCAGGACCGTGTCCTTAGGAACACTCATTTCCCCTTTTGGGCCTTTCTACACATCATTTACATCTCCAAGAATACCCTGCTCTTCCCTCTCCTTCTCTAAGCAAATCCTATCTAGACCTATATTAAGTTCTGCTTCCTCTGTAAATCCCTCCCTAATAAATCAGCCAACAGTTGTCTCTTTACCAACTACCCATAGAATTCATTGTTGTCTATCACTCAGTTTATTAATTGAATTTATTTATGCATGGATATCTTTTCATTGTCCTTTATTGTTATCATACGTGCGAGAGTGGATAGAATAGTAGCAGCTGATCAAATTGTACTTCCCTGCCCTAAAAATTTTTAGTTGGTGGTAGGGAGCCAATGAACAAAAACCAGAATCCTTAACATAACATTCAATGCCCTGCACAAGGGGCTCTAGCCAGTTGTTTTTGTTTCCTAGGCTGCTCAAGAAAATACCATGCAAAAGAATGGCTTAAACAATGGAAATTTAATAGCTCATGGTTTTGAAGCAAGGAAAAAGTCCAAATCAAGGCATCATCAAGGCGATGCTTGCTCCCTGAATACTGTGGCATTCTGGGGCTGGCTGCCAGCAATCCTTGGTCTTTGGATCCTCTGTAACATGGCAATGCACATGGTGGCCTCTGCTGGCCTCTTAGTTCTCTTTCAGGCACCACTGAATTTCAACTTCTTACTTCTCATGGCTTTCTTTCTCCATCCACCTGAATTTCATTCTGCTTATAAGGATTCCAGTAATAAGATTAAGACCCACCCCAATTGAGGTGGGCCACACCTTAACTGAAGTAACTTCAACAAAAGGTCCTACTTACAATGGGTTCACACCCACAGGAATGGATTAAGTTTAAAAATATGTTTTTTCTGGGGTACATGCAGCTCCAAACCACCATAACAGCCTTGCCAGTTTCTTCTCTCACTATACCACATACAATATGTAGATTCCAGATACTACACTTGCATGCTGTATAGGCTTGGGCAAGTAAGCCTCCTGATACTATAGCCACATCCTTCACAAGCCTTCTCAGATCCCTTGAGTTGGAATTATAGCCTCCATCTTCTTCCAGTGTAGTGTGCTTATGTCTCTATTCTGGAAATTCTCATAGGCTTCCTTGGTCTCCTTGGATGAGGCAGATAAATCCCAAAGTATTAAGCACTGAGCTCATGACCTGGAGGAACATGTATTAGCCTTGGTGCTTAAGATACTACCTTGCTGACAGTGGGGACATCATGCAATGAACTGCACTGGGCTGAGTCATGACACCATGCTTTTAGTTCTGGTGCTGTCTCTCTATATAGGTAGAGGTATCTTAAAAGATTCACTCTCACAGATTTTCCCTCAGTTTTTCTTGGGATTAACATGAGAATGCATCCCCAGTTTGCAAGTATTTCTTACTAACAAACATGGAATCTGATGATGAATCTCAGCTCTGCCACTTACTAACTTACTAGCTATGTGATCCCAAACAAATCTCTTCTTTGCACCTCAGTTTCCTCCCCTGAAAACCAGAATAATGACACATTCTTTTTAAGGATTAAAAATGACACGTGTAAGTGCCTTAGGCCTGCTGGAACTCAGCTGAAACTCAATAAGTGCTAATCCCTTCTCTAATTCTCCATTCCCACCCTGCAAGGAGTACTTTCCCAGCTATACCTTCATTCCTGTCTCCATTGCCTCTGGTGAACGCATTCTTTCTCTACCATCATTGGCTACTTCCTTTTTTCTATTTTCTGCCTCATATCCTTTTACCCTCTGCTATAGTGCCTGTTCCATCCCTTTGCCTGCTATATCCTCTCTCCCTTTCCATAAGACACTGGTAGTAACCTGGAGTTGAGAAAGTTCTTGGGTGCAGTGTTTTACAACATGGAGGGGTGAAAATCAAGGGTCTTTTCACACACTACTGAAGCTTCAGTGGGAAAAATGGTGTTTTTATAATCCACACTTGAAACATGGAATAGATTTTCCTACAGAAGCACAGCTTCATGTGATCATTAGAATCTAAGGAATTATTAATACAGTAGGATCCTTCAGACCATGTGTTACATAAGATTTTATGAGCTGTCCTGAGAACCTAATTACCATAGAGACCACGTTTTCTGTGGGAAAAATGCAATCCACATCCCAAGCAGCTGAGTCACAAACATAATTTGGTAACGTAAGCTGTGCATGTGTTACAAATTTTCAGTAATTCTTTTCTATCTTATCCAAGATCAAGTATAGCTAGGTGATTCAAAGTGCTGACCAACCTGCAGAAACTGGGTAATTAGAGCAATTACTTATAGTCCCTATACACACAGTGTGGGCTCTCTTGCAGCAATTCTTTGAGCTGCACCTTTTGCCTGGAACATCCCACCTCCCCCACCTCAACTGACCTCTGTTTTTCTCTTCTATGCCTTCAAAGTTTATGTCAAGCCTCACTTCCTTCTCAAACTTTGACCCCTCCTCATCCCCTATTTAGCTAGATACCTTTCTTCTCTGTCCCCAGAACCTCCACATTCATACCACTCCCAGAGCATTTATAATACATTGCTACTGCTTGGGCACCTATTTGCACATTTGTCTCTTCCACTTGAGGACAGGGATTTTTATCTTTGAGCCCTAGTGCATAGGACAGTACTTGACCCTAAGGAGGAAGTCACAGAGAGTTTAATAAATGAATGAAAACCCAAGAGCCATAGATATAATGGAAAAGACACAGTTAGTCACCTTCATGAACCACAATGGTGGAGGCCAGAGGAAGGGCATATGGCTGGGCTGAAGAGCAAGAGCTAGAAATAGTAGCACAGCCGGTAAGTGGGGTACCACAGCTTGGATGTTAGGTCTTCCATAAGTTCTGTATGACGGGCAAGTGCTCAATTTTGATTAACTAAATTTTTAAAAATTGGATAATTAGATAATGTCAGAACTACTAGGGACCTAAGAGACAATGTTATCCTGCCCTCTTATTTTCCAGAGGAGAAAATTGAGTCCCAAATAGGAGCTAAGATTTGTCACTCACCCAAACTAAAATTTCAAGATTTCTTCATCACTCAAAAGTTCCTTTCTTGGCTCAACAGCTAGCCAGGGTAAGGTAACCATTGTACCCAAGGGAAACGCCAAGGTTTTGCTCATAACCTTTTACCTACCTTCTAGGGTCATCCTTACCCAGACATCAGTCACTTAGCCCTCTCAATTCTCCCTCCTACATATCACTTTAATCCTTCCCTTCTGCATCTTCACTGTCTTAATGCCATCATCTCACTGTGCAATACAACCTATTTTACTCAGGCCTCTTAGCCTTTATCTTGCCCCCTTCTAATCCATCCTCCTTATGGCTGTCAGGATGAGTTTTCTCAAAGACAACTCTAACCATGTCAGGCTCCTGCTCTAGAGCTCTTCAGTGGTCTTCCAATGCTTTAGAATAAATAAAAAATTCCTTACTATGGTAGTCCAGTACTTCATGGTTCAGCCTCTTATCTCATTCTGTCACCGCTTCTCCCCAGTAAACTTTACATTTCATCCCTATTGAACCTCTTTTCATATGCCAAGCCTTTTTCTCTATTGCCTGTGGGTCTCTGCGATGTCTAGACTGCCTGGGAATATCTCCCTTCACCTACTTACTAGAAAACAGTCCTCATCCTGCACTTCTAGATTCAGCTTATGTCTTTTTGCCCAGGAAATTTTTTGTCTTTTTTTCCTTCTAGTTTAGGTTAAGTGATCTCTCCTCTCTGCATGCTTACCACATTTACCATAGCACTTAAACATTTAGGCATACTCATAAAATGTGATGCAACCTATATGAGACCCAAGTTCCATGGGAATAAGGGCCATTTTATTTCCTTTCTGTATACTTAAGATTTAGCACAGTGCATAGAGTAGCCCATAGTAAATTATATGTGAATGAATGACATACAAAGGTCACCAAGCTAGATAACCATTCATCAGTATTAAGACCTGTGTTCTCCTGAATATCAGGTAAAGACCCTCACCACCTAAATAGGGTAGTCTCCCTCACGATAAAAAAACTTTTTAAGCTTAATTCCTGAATTCCCTTCCTGATCCAAGTCAGCCAGAATAAAATAGCCATGTGTTCAAGTGGAATTCCAAAGTGTTGCTCATAACTTTATACCTACCTTCTACAGGCAGCCCTACCTAGATAAGTTCAAACTACAGAACCTAAAGAAGAATAAAAACTCTCAGAGGAGGGAAAGAACCCCTGAAAACCCCCTCAAACCACTTCCATGCAACAATAAAAATCTCTTCTGACAGTACTCCTAACCTGTGTCAACCACCCCCTGTGCAAACAATTACATCATGGTATACTAGATTTCTGCAAATATTGTTTAATTATGTTGATCATATTTAATATGCATTTTTAAAAGCTTGGGTATAATTGCATATCAATGACACTGGAGTAAGTTGATTGAGTAACAAATATGATCAGAAAACATTGGTTTATGGAGGCATTTGTGAAAATTTCCAACAGCAAAATAATAATAATAATAATAAAGATTCCTCCAAATGGCCATTTTTTTTTCATAAAAGCAGTGTTTGAAAGATTTCAAGAGGAATTTTCTAGCCAGAGTGGTCAATGAATACCTTGTAGAGATCACGCAATAAAGGTGTCAGTTTGCTTTCCCATCTCTGTCCTTGTATATGTTTTATGAGTAGTAAGTGATGGGATAAAAATAGCACTGGGCTAGAGAAGAATCAGGAGATCTAGTTTCTAGTCTTGGGTCTACCACTGACCATCTGTGCAATCCTGGGTAGGATAAATCACTTCCTCTGTATTAGCATCACTTTCCCCATCTGTAAAATAAGCAGGTGTTCACTCAGAGCCCTATTTTAATATTTTTATGTACTCTGGGTATACATTTGGCAAAAAGAGTTCTAGTGCTTTAAAAATGTTTGCAAACTGTTGAGCTGAAACTCTTCACGATCCCTTCCTCTTTTAACAATCTGTAACTCTTAATTAGCTAAGTTATTGCACAAGGATCTAGAGATATAAAAGGTCCAAATCGGGGACTATCACCAAGAATCTGGCTATCTGACCAGAAACAGTTACTTTCTGAAAATGAAACAAAGTAATAGATAAAGCCAGCTGTCTACAGAAGTCTTTCCACCCTAAGAGATGGTTTGTAAATGTGCTATTGATGAATTGCTAGTGTCAACTCAGTTTCATCAAGAAGACCAAACTATGATTATTCTAAGCTAGGCTGTGACATGCAATGACATACAAGCGGGAGTGAGAAAGTGTTTGCATGGATTATAGAGAGATGTAAAGTGTGAGAATGTGTCAATATGCTCTGTCCAGGAGAATCAATGCTCTGTCTCTAAAAACAAATACCGGTTCTCTAGAGAGGAAAATTTCTGTAGTGGAGAAGGATAATTTGCCATGCCATCATAGCTTGATGGAAATGCCCCCTGAGGACATCAGTTCCATTTGTTATAACTTTACCTCACAAATCATTATTCTAATACATCATTTCATCTCCAGAGTGAACTTGCCAAGCCTGTGCAAAAGACTGACACCAGCTATACTGCTGAATACAATTCTTATAATAAATTAAGAAAATGGACCTCTGAAAGACCAGAGTTTTCTTATTTTAATTATCATGGACAAAAAGATAAAATTGAGTTTCTATTCTGAAAAATAAGACCCAAGCCCAAGATCTGTAGTGGCCTCACCGTTCTAGCCTGAAACTCTCAATACCTCGCTAGCACCGATCCATCTCTTAACATTAACTGCGATATGGCAGACTGTCTGTTTCTTAGAACTCAGTGCTAATGAGACAAGTGAAATGTATCTGATTTTTCAAACCAGAGCAATTAACACAATTATCATTGCTCTATTTCATGGTCATAATTTCAGCCAACTGACCAATAAGTAAAAGGCTACAACTACAGGGGAAACTAGATGGAAAAAAAGGTACCTGTATCCCTGTAAACCTATGAATGAGTAATACTAGAATTGAAATGAAAAGCTCTTTCCCTCTTAAAGATGGATCTATGACTATCTCAAACTCCCAAGAATGGTACATACGACATTGCATGTTTTAACTAACTCCTGTCTACCTCAGTCCTCATCTCCAGTCATTCCCTCAACACACACCATACCCTCTGGTCATAAAATATTTTGGCCATTCCCTGTGTGTAGCATGCTTTCTTTCACATCCATGCTTTTACATACGTAGTTTCTTCTGCCTGGAATACCTTCCTCACCCTGAAATCCTTTCTGATTCAGTTCAAGTATCATCTTATTTTTTAAACCTCCACTGAGAATGAGTTAAGTGTCCTCCTGTGTGTCTCCATAGAGCCCCAAATAAGTATCTATCACAGCTCTTACAGTATTGTGTTGTAATTACTAGTTTTCTTGTCCACATTCCCTGTTACACCATGAGATCCCTGAGGGAGGATATGGCATCTTGTTCATTTCTGTATCTCCAGTTACCTAATGAATACTAGGCACTTATGCATATATGCTTCCTGTATAAATGACAAAACCCCAGTATAGGAAACAGTACAGCAGAACATCATAGGTATGATACAACCGTTGGAGCTATGAACTTGAGTTATAATCTATTTGCTTTATATAATCACACACTGGACTTTCCAGTGTGGTTTCTCCAAATATCAAGCTTCCTTTCCAGCAACTCTGCCATACTTAAGCCATTGAACACTAGATATTTTGTTTTTCATTATTGGTCACTTTCTTAATGAAACAAACAATGATTCTACAGTGAGCAAAGCAAGCTTACCAACTGGAGGCTAAGATAAAAGAAAGAAGGAAAAGTCAATAATAGACCAATACTGTGGTCTAGTATGTGCCTTTCCACTCCTCTAAGAGCTCTTTGTGAATTGTATCACACATTCATCTTTACTTCTGGGTATTTGCAATAATGTCAGACTAAGTAATAAATGTCAGATGAGCTGAAAAATACCTGGTTAAGGGGATAGTATTTCTTCCACAGCCTAAGAAAAACTATTCAAAACTTCCCACATAGATGTGGCTTTCAAACATTTATAGACCTGAGGCAATGTCACATATTCTGGTGTGGATGGGGAGGATTTCTTTCCTTGTTCCTCCTCCAACTTTTCAACAAACATCCCCTCCTCCTCTCAGCAATATTGCACTTTAGCTTTATCCTTTTTAAAAAATGAGGAAAAAAGAATTAAATAAGAAGGGAAAATATCTATCAGTTTTTAGTACAATGTTATTGCCTCAAATGGACATTTTTTTTTTTTTTTTTTGAGCTAACTTCTGTTATCTGGCCTATGACAAAGTTTAAAGCTTATATCTCTTTTTTTAAAACACAGACCCTCTTCCATTAAACTCTCTTCTCTCTTTTCTCTCCCTCTCCTCACCCCCTCTCCCCCCCCCCCCCCCCCCCCCCGCACCCCTGAAGTAATTTTCCAATTTCCTTACATATTCTGTAATTTGGCTTCAGTTAGAAGTAATGACTGGAATTTTGGGTCATTTTTTATTTTTGACATATATTGACTTCAATTTTAGGTGCTTAATTCCATGCTATTAGAGATAAACTCTGATTTTTATAGTTCAAAGTCAAAGATGTATGTTTTGGGCTTGGATTATGCTACCTATTGTTTGCTTAATATTTCATTTATGTTATCTTTTAAAGCACAAAAGATACTTTGTATAGACAGTAAATTAGAATGATTGATGAATAAATAAATTAAATACCCTGGGTCCTCTCAAGCCCTAGTGGGAGTTTTCCATACAAAGTAGTAAGAACTTCTAATGTTTGAAAGTCTTTCTGCATTAGAGAACAATACAGTGCAGACTCTTGGATTAGGTACTAGACAAGAATCTGGAAACCCTGGCTCAGATAAGTCATTAAACTCAGTCCAAAGTAAAATTGGGCATCCCTCATTAATTGTGCCTAGGGCTAACCCAGGTCTGTATGCTGGGTGCATCTCTGTAAGAAGATTTACATCACTTGATTAATGCAGGTTTATCTCCTTAATGACAACAACTTTCTCTACTTTTCATTTATCCAAGCAACTTTGTGCCCTTGTGATTTCCCAAGTGAGAAGGGAAAACAAGTATTCCAATGCTTTTGGCAGAGACGTTTATCATTTTTAAATAATGAATTGACTTTTAAACATTGCTCTGTGTTTTGGTGATATAAATATGATTTCTCAGAGCTAAATCAACCTGGGATGAACACCAACAAGTTCAACCCATGGAATTGAGACCAGTCAGAAATAGTGACATTAGATTATAATGTAAAAACACCTTAGGATAGCATTTCAGATCCTTCATAATCTGACTTCTACCACAGTTAGCATTATGAAACCCTCAAAAAAAGAAGGAACAATGACAAAAGAAAAGACGGAAGGAAACAAAGTGAAGATAGGGTTTGGAGTGCTCTAACTTTGCATTTTCCCTTGAAATCCCTGTCATGGAGCTACTATAGAGGCAAATCAACCTCACAATAAAATATGTTGGGCACTTTAGGCCCTAAATTGAGATAGACCTAGTGTATACTGTCTTTCACACAAGAGAAAAATATTAAAGCAAAATTTCTGTTGTATCATTCTTCTCTACTTCCATTTCTTATCACTACAGGTGTCTTCTATTTTCTCCCCTATCACAAACCATCTCTTCTTAGGCATTTGCAATTATGTTTCTTTTAAACTCTCACTTCTTAAGAACGAATGAAAATCTGCCTTTAAAGCAGCTGCCAAAGTGCTAAAACATTGTAATTCTGTGATATTTCTAGAAAAGAATAGTATAGTTCTATTTTTAATAAAGAAATGGAGCAGTTATTATAGGCTGAGCTACAGTCCTCAAATCTTTATAGACATCAGTAGGCTATATCATTCAGCAAAGAAAGAATGTATGTGCATGTTTTTAGTAGGCAATAGTGAAATTTCCATGCTTACTGTTTCTACATAAATATTCTGATATTAAAACCAGACTTTCGTATCTTAAGAAAAAAGGGAGAACCATTGCAGAAAACAATAGGACAAGCTCTGATTACCTGAGGAATTTTTTTTCTTTTAAAAATCACTGTGCATTTTCAAATAACAAATAATTTCTAAAAATTATCTAAGAATATGTTTAATAACATTTGTGCCACATATTTACTTATGTTCCTATAAAATTTTATTTATCAAAAATGAAAACAAGGTCCTATTTTCATGTCCATTCTTTTTAAAATGAAAAACTGGAAACACCGCTGTCACCCTTTTTAAAATTCATATCCTCATTCTCACTTCAGTGGCTTAGGGTTCAGCCCTCAGGGATGGAATCAGCATGAAATTATTAATAAGTATTTTGTAATTATTCATTTGTTGAAGCATTTTTCCTACCTTCCTTGTATTTTTAGAAATAAATTTAACTGCATTTCATTTCAGAAAAAACAGAAGACATAAATAAGCAGAAAAAAATAAAATTAAAAACATACATAATCATAACACTCAATAATAAACACTATTATCATTTTGGTATGTAGTCATTCAACACATATATACAAATAGATATATAAGGGATATACAGATGTATAATAAAAATGGAATTGTACTACTTTGTAAACTATTTTTTTCACTTAAGTGTATAAAGAATATCATTCTATCTTAATAAATGCAGTTCTACATCATAGTTTTTTAGTAGCTGAATAATACATTTCATTGTATGGATATTGCAGAGTTTAACCATTCTCCTGTTATTTGATATTTAAGTTATTTAGATTTTTTTCTTATATTCAACCCTGCTATGAACATCCTCATAACTAAATTGTTTCAAATTACCTCATTTATTTTCCAAGGGAAAAATGCTAGAGCTGAAGTGTCAAAAAGGATGCAAATATTCATAACTGTTTAAACATATTGTTAAAATACATTCCAGGAAGATTGCCCAGTTTACACTTATCTGCTATTAAAAATAATGTCCATGTATAATGACAATAATACAACAGTTACCAGTTCCTCTGCAGTCTCACCAATGCTGGGTGCTGTCATTCTTCATTATGTCTGTTAATTCAACAGGAAAAATATATATGGTATCTGTCAAATTGGGGATCTTTTTAAATTAATAAATCAACAAACATTTGTTGAATATCTACTATGTGTTAGGTACTGTGTTAAGCTCTGAAAATCACAAAACTGAGTAAGACACCAACTTTGCCTCCAAAGAACTTACAATCCAGTGGGGAGTTCACACGTATACACAAATAATTAGGATATAAGGCATGCTATAACCAGATCTGTAACAGAAGTATAAACAAAATTTTATAACTGTAGGGAATAGAGAGTTAAGGCTTAAAATGTACAGAGTTTCTATTTGGGACCATGGAAAAAGTTTGGTAATACATGGTGATAATGGTAGCACAACACTGTGAATGTAATTAACAGCACTGAATTATATATTTAAATGTGGCTAAAAGGAAATTTTAGGTTGTATATATGGTACTAGAATAAAAACTTTTAAAAATACATAGAATTGCCCTACACAAACAGTGAACCCTAAGTTAAACCATGAACTATAGTTAATAGTACAATTATAAAAATATGCTTTCATCAATTGTAACAAATGTACCACAACAATGCAAGGTGTTAATAATAGGGTGGCATATGGGAACCCTGCATTTTATGTGTGATTATTCTATAAAATCACAACTTCTCTAATAAAAACTGTTATGGAAGGTTTTATTCAGACCATTGCAGCATATAAAGGCATTCCACTTTCCATAATCTGACAGATCCCATATACAAAAGCCAGTTCCTTAAATAAAAGAACTGATAACTGCAGGGACTTGAGAGGTAGGCAAATAAACTCTACCAAATTAGATATGTCAACAAAGAAGAAGGAATAACAAGGGCTGCCTAAATCAAGAAATATAAGGGCTGGCTAGACCAAGAAATTACACCTGTGTTCCTCACAGAGAAAACCAAATGAACTTTCAAACTGTGTGCCCTGCTTTTGACTGGATTTCTAAGGGAAAGCTTCATTGTTGATCAATACCTAATCACCTTTATACTATTTCAGCACAGAGAGGAAGCAAGGTATTTAGGGCCAAATATAACAGCATTTCTAAATCTTAGTATGTTCTTTCTCCCTCCCTACCTTAGTGATAGCAAGGGCAGTATCATTTATGGAATACTGCCATGTACCAGACTTTCCACAGACTACCTCATTTAATCTTCCACATTTCCCATAACATTACCCCCATGTTAGCCTTCAGAGAGCTTAAGACATCTTGTTGCATAAGTTAGAACTTCAAGATTTCCTTATTTCTAAGAACAGATATTATTTTTGTCCCATCTGTACTATATTTTTGGAACAATCACTAGTTTCATGGAGTAGCCTAGAGATAATCTCTAACTCAGAAAGCACAGATCTTTCAAATGCCTTAATTACTCAGCATAAATAAAATTAGAGTAGGTTATACTATTATTTTATTTTTCCTCTTTGGAGTTGGAATTTTGATACAACTTCAATGCAAAATCAGATGACATTTTTATGTAAAACATACAAATGTATATTTTTAGTCCACTAATGGTTCTAGAAATGTATTTTGTACAGCTCACAGTCTTAGGCTGTTTATACACACACACACAATGAAATGAAGAACTGAACTGAAATAATTGTAAATATCAGTCTAATAAAAAATTTTTTTGCCTTAATTTTTGCAGAGTTCTGAATAACCGAAACACTTTCTCAATTTTTGAAGTTCAGGGAGATACAGATAATTATATTTCACGAATTACATCCCTAAAAATCACGAGGTTAATGGAACATTAATGGCTCTTTCTCTTTATGACTGCATAGAGAACAGAACATGTGTTCTATAGCATGGCTACAAATACTTTCCTATAAAATTAGGACATTTTAACAGCCATTTTTTTGTGATTGCTTATAGTATAGTGTTGTTGTTCTGCTTCCCTTAAAAGAATTGTCAGTGATTTATTTTATTTACAATGAAATCCTCTTGTATAAGTTTTTTTGTCCAGCTAAACTACACTATGAGTGAACAGTCATTAGACCTAGATATTCCATTTGTATTTTGAAAGGCAGTAAAGCACTTCAGGACTCTCCCATTTTCCTTCACTGAAACAAGAGTGCATGTGGATGCCAGTCTGCATTTTGCACTTCTAACATTTAGAAAGGTTTTCATACCTCATGCTGCCTTGCAGTGACCTACATTAGCATTTTAAAAATTCAAATGCAAGTAACCACTCCCTTGGATGTTACATCCTGTGAATAAGAGCTAAGCTGTGTAAATGTCAAGGTTATTTGCAAAATGGATGAATTAAATTGACCTGACAACCTGGACAAATGTCACTTGTTACCCAATTGGCTGGGTTAGAGGGGATTGGTTGTCTATACCACTCAGTAAATCCTATACAAAATAAGGTGATATATAGTATTGTTTCCTTAATATTAAAAAAAATATATGGGGTTAGATGAGAAGCAGAAATAGAAATTTAGAGGTTTTGGTAAAAGAAGCAGAGGCAATTTATACCTGGCATGCTAGTGTAACCTGCCTATGAAAAGACAGGTAGAGTTGGTAAGATTAATTGAATTAAAAAAAAAGATGAAGTGAATTAGAAATATTGTGAAAAAAAGTTAAGTAAAATAGAGAACTAAAAATATGTCTTCAAGAAGCATCCAATGTGTTTTTTAATACATTTATTTGTTTCTGTGTATAAAACCATTCTCAAATATCAATGGCTTATGCTAGATACCACATTTGATCATTTTATTTCTGCTGAAAACAGATAAAATGATTTGATTCTTTTGACAAAGTAAACACAATACTCAATGAAAGGAGAGATACAAAATGATAAGAAAAGAATGAAGACAAAAAGGAACTTCCAGATACCTAGAGTCAGAAAAGAAAGAATTCATGGTTTCAAAAGCAGAATGGATGAAGAGTCAGTGAGGTTATAAAGAGGAGGCAGAACAAAGGGAGTGTAAATAGAAAGGAGGGTAGAGACTACACCCACCTTCTCTTGTACAGCCTTATAGGAAAATTAGGAGTTTAACAAGGGAATAAATAAAACCTTACTCTAGAACTGAAGAGCAAGCAACAACACTGTAATACAAGCAGAATGATGAGTAGTAAATAAAGGAAAACAAAATTGTGCAGAAATGGAGGAACTGAGCAAGAAGCCAGGAGACTTGTAGTTTTTTGCGCAATCAAACCTTTCTTGAGTATTAACTACAGGCAAAACATTGTGGAAAATATGGTAGGGGACTTGGGGCTTAATGAAAACAGAGGCCATATCCTACGATTTGGTGGGAAAGCTCATTTCCATCTCCAGAATGCTTGTTCTTAATCTTAGAGAAACTAATTCAGTCTTTCACCTTCAGTATGATGTTAGCTGTAGGTTTTATGTAGCTGCCCTTTACCAGTTTGAGGAAATTCCCTTCTGTTCCTAGTTTGGTAAGAGTTTTTGTTTTTTTTTTTAATCAGGAATGGAAATTAGATTTTGTGAAATGTCTAATTATGCATATATTGATATGACAATATGTTTTTTCCTTTTTAAATCTGCTAAAATGATGAATTACATAGATTAATTTTCTTGTGCTAATCCAATCTTGCTTTGTTAAGATAAACTCCACCTGGTCATGATGTATTATCACTTTTACATACTACTGTATTTGAGTTGCTAACATTTTGTTTAGAAATTTTGCATCTATAACAGGTATGCCAGTTTGGATGTATTATGTCCCCCCAAATGCAATGTTCTTTAACGCAATCTTGTGGGGGCTGACGTATTGGTGTTTATTAAGTTGGAATATTTGGATTAGGTTGTTTCCATGGAGATGTGATCCACCCAACTCTGGGTAATACCTTTGATTAGATTATTTCCATGGAGGTGTGGCTCTGCCCATTCAGTATGGGTCTTGATTAGTTTACCAGAGCGCTATAAAAGCTCAGACAGAAGGAGCTCAGTGCTGCAGCTAAGAGAGACATTTTGAAGATTGCCCTTGAAACCTGATGCTGACATTTTGGAGAACACCATTTTGAAATGAAACTTGGGAACAAGCAGAGGCCAGCCACATGCCTTCCCAGCTTACAGAGGTTTTACAAATGCCAATGGCCTTTCTCCAGTGAAGGTACCCTATTGTTGGTGCCTTACCTTGGACATTTTATGGCCTTAAGACTGTAACTTGTAACCAAATAAACCCCCTTCATAAAAGCCAGTCCATTTCTGTGTTTTGCAAAATGGCAGCATTAGCAAACCAGATTAAGGGGTACTCTGTTCTGTAGTTTTCTTTTCCTATGACGTCTTTTGTCTGGTTTTGGTACCACAGTAATGCTGGTCTGATAGAGTGAGTGGGAAATTATGTACTCCCCTTCAATTTTCAGGAAGAGACTCTGTGTACTTGATATTATCTCTATCTCACATGATGGATAAAATTCCACAGTGCAGTCATCTGGGCCTGGAAAGGATTTTAACCACAAATTCAATATCATTAAAAAGAGATGTAAAGTCTTTTCAGGTTATCTATTTCATCTTGCAAGAGCTTTGGTAGTTTGTGTCTTTCTAAGAAATTTGTCCATTTCATCTAAGTCATTGAATTTATTGGCATTAAGTTGTTCACCTTTATTACCGTTTTAATGTCTTTATAATATGTACAGATGTTAACTAGTTTGTTTCTCAAATTCTACTCTGTATCTTCACTCTTTTGCTCTTGATGAGCCTGGCTAGAGGTTTCTCAATTTTATTGATTCTCAAAGAATCAAGTTTTGGTTTTGTTGATTTTCTCTATTGTTATTTCCATTCTGATATTTATTATTTCCTTTCTTTTGCATGTTTTGGACTTAATTTGCTTTTCTTTTTCTGGATTCCAAAGGTGGAAGCTAAGATTGTCAACTTGAAATCTTTCTTCTTTTTAAACATACATAAATGTTATGGGTCTCCATCTAATTACTACCTTCACATTATCCCATAAGTTTTAATTTGTTTTTTTTTTTTAATTTTCATATATTTCAATATGTTTTATAATTTCCTTTTTAATTTCATCTTTGACCCATGGGTTATTTAAAAGGATGTTTCCAATATCTGGGATTTTCCAGAGATCTTTCTATTATTAACTTCTAATTTAATTCCATTGCAGTGAGAAAATACACTTTCTACGATGCAAAACATTTTAAATTTATTGAAACTAGTTTTACAGTCCAGAATGTAGTCCATCTTGAAAAATGCTGCATATGTACTTCAAAAGAATATGTCTTCTGCCTGTCTCCATCCTGCGGGCAGGCTCTGGAGTCCGTAGCATGCACTGGCCAGGTCACTCAGGCAAGGACTTACAAAAGATGCCAGTTTGGGCAGATTTGAAGACCTTTTGTAAACTCATAAACTAGCTGGAAATGGTGAACAAAACAGTTGGTTCCTGCTCTCACAGAACTTAAAGTTTAGTAAGGAAGATGAAACCAAGCAATTCAGAAAACCTGTTTGAGATGTAGTAGTTTCAGCAAGGCCTCAGTTTCCTCCTATCTGCCCTTGTAATTTGGATGGCAGCTGCTTTTATCTTTTCATATGTTACTGCAATAACGCTCCACCATATTTACCCAGCTTTGCCTTATATCAGTGACATGGGTACAGTAGCTCCAGAAAAATGCTTGCTTGGGGCAATGTTAAATGTCACTGCAGTTTTATGTATTGCTACCATTTATGTTTGTTATAAGCAAGTTCAAGCTCTGAATCCTGAAGAAAACTGTATCACCAAATTAAACAAAGCTGGCTTTGTGCTTGTATTACTGAGTTGCTTAGGACGTTCTATTGTGGCAAACTTCCAGAAAACAATCCTTTTTGCTGCACATGTAAGTGGAGCTGTACTTACCTTTGGTCTGGGCTTGTTATATCTGTTTGTTCAGACCATTCTTTCCTACCAAATGCAGCCCCAAATTCATGGCAAGCAAGTCTTCTGGATCAGACTACTGGTGGTTATCTGGTGTGGAGTCAGTGCACTTAGCATGCTGATTTGCTCATCACTTTTGTACAATGGCAATTTTGGCACTGATATAGTACAAAAACTCCATTGGAACCCTGAGGGAAAAGGTTATGTGCTTCACATGATCACTACTGCGGCAGAATGGTCCATGTCATTTTCCTTCTTTGGTTTTTCCTTAACTTCCATCCGTGATTTTCAGAAAATATCTTTATGGGTAGAAGCCAATTTATAAGGATTAACCCTCTATGACACTGCTCCTGGCTCTGTTAACAATGAACGAACATTACTACTTTCCAGATATTTCTGATCAAGGGATCAGATATTTCTGTGATGATCACAATTCTCAGGGATTGAGGATCTGCTGTTGTTGGGTGGAATATTCTATAAATATCAATTAGGTCAATTTGGTTGATAGTGTTGTCAAAGTCTTCTATATCCTTACTGAAGTTCTGTCTACTTATTTTTATTAATTACTGAGGGAGGGCTATTAAAATCTCCAACTATGATTGTTAATTTTGCCTATTTCTCTTTAAGGTTTTGTCAGTTGAAGTTCTATCAGTTTTTGCTTCATGTATTTTGAAGCTCTGTTTTTAGACACTGTTCTAGTTTGCTAATGCTGCTGTTATGCACAATACCAGAAATGGTATGGCTTTCATAAAGGGGGTTTATTCAGTTACAAATACAGTTCTAAGGCCATAAAAGTGTCCAAATTAAGGCATCAACAAGAAGATACCTTCACTGAAAAAAGGCTGATGGCATCCAGAAAACCTCTGTCAGCTGGGAAGGCATATGGCTGGCATCTGCTTGTCCTGGGTTGTATTTCAGCTCCTGCATTTCAAACTGGTGTCCTACAAAATGTCTCTGGTTTGTCTCTTATAGCTTCTCTGGAACAAACTCTGGCTAGCATCTCTTAGTGTCTCTAATCATCACTGTCAGCAAGCATCTGGGCCTGTGAGGCTCTTTTTAAAGGATCCGGTAAGCTAATCAAGACCCATGCTGAATGGGCATGTACTCAAATCTCCATAGAAACAGTCAGTCAAGAGGTCACACCCTAATCAGAAAGATTAATAAATCTATCTGCACAATATTGCATTAAAGAATATGGATTTTGGGGAGACAGACACACAAAACTTTAGGATTATGTCCTTTTGATAAACTGACTCCAGTGGTATTAAGAAATGACCTTTCTTATCCCTGGTAATAGTCTTTGCTTTGAAATCTATTTTGTCCAATACAATATAGCTACTCAGCTTTCCAATGATTAGTAAGTTATATTTTAATTATGGCATATTATTTTGCATGTTTCAATTATAACCTATTTGTGTCTTTAAATTTGAAGTGTGTTTCTTGTAGACATCATATAGTTGGGTCTTGCTTCTTTTATTTAATCTGACATATCTACCTTTTAATTGGAATGCTTAAACCATCTCCATAACTTTAATGATTACTGATATCATAAGGTTTAGGTTTATCATCTTGCTATTTGTTTCCTATTGTCCAAGTGTTCTTTTGTTCTTTTTTTCTTCTTTTCTGCCTTCTTTTGGATTAATTAATTTGAACTTTTTCATGATTCCGTTTTACCTCCTTTGTTAGCTTAGTAGATATATCTCTTTCTGTTTTTATTTTACTGGTTGATTTAGAATTTGAAGGATCCTTCTTTTTCATTTGTTTGTTTTTATTTTTTTAATTAGAGAAGTTTTAGGTTTACAGAAAAATCATGTAAAAAATACAGCCTTCCCACATACCCCCCCATTTTTGACGCTTTGCATTAATGTGCTACCTTTGTTACAACAGCTGACTTTGTGTTAGGCAATGGTTTCTTAGACTTTATACCAAAAACACAAGCAACAAGAGAACAAATAGCTAAATGGGACCACATCAAAATAAAAACTTGGACAACGAAAGTCTTTATCATGAAAGAGAAAAGACAGCCTACACAAAAGGAGAAAATATTTGGAAACCACATACCCAATAAAGGTTTAAAATTCAGAATATATAAATAAATCCTTCAACTTAACAACAAAAAGACAAACAACCCAATTAAAAAATGGTCAAAGCCCTGAATAGACATCTCTCCAAAGAAAGTACACATATGGCCAGAAAGCACATTAAAAGATCCTTAACACCATTAGCCATAACATAAATGCAAATCAAAACCATAATGAGATACCATTTCACACCCATTAGAATAGCTGCTATTAAAATAACAACAGGAAAGAAACATTGGAGAGGATACTGAGAAATAAGACACTCATTCATTGCTGGTGGCCATGCAAAATGGTGTAATCTCTGTAGAAAATAGTTTGATGGTTCCTCAGAAAGCTAAGTATAAAACTACCATATGACCCAGCAATCGTACTATTCAGTATATACCCAAAAGAATTGAAAGTAGGGACTCTAACAGATATTTGCACACCAATGTTCATAGTGACATTATTCACAATTGCCAAAAGGTGGAAGCAATCCATGTGTCCATCAACCAATGAATGGATGAAGAAAATGTGGTATGTATATATACAATGGAATATTATTCAGTCATAAAAAGAATGAAGTCCTGATACATGCAGCAACATGGATGAACCTTGAAGATATCATATTGAGTGAAATAAGCCAGACACAAAAAGACAAATATTGTATGACCTCACTGATTTGAAAAAATTAGAATAAGCAAACTCATAGAGTCAGAATATGGAATATAGTTTACCAGGGGATGGGTTGGGGCAAGGGAATGGGAAGTCAAGGCTTAAAATGCACAGGGTTTCTATTTGGAATGGTGGAAATGTTTTGGTAATGGATGGTGGTGATAGTAGCACAACACTGAATGCAATTCACATCAGCGAAACATATATCTGAATATGATTAAAAGGGAGAGATGTATATATCATAACAGAATAAAAATTTAAAAATATCCATGGAACTACACTACACAAACAGTAAACCCTAAGTTAATCTATAGATTTTAATTAATAGTGCATTTATAAAAATATGTTATTATCAATTGTAACAAATATTCCACATCAATGCAACTTGTTGGTGCTGTGGTGGTATATGGGATTCCTGTATTTTTTGCATGATTGTTCTGTAAACCTACAACTTCTCTAATAAAGAAAAAAAATCCATGTCTTTATTTAAGTTTTTAAACATATGTGTTATATAAATTGGCCAAAGATGTCCCTGTGTATTGTCCCCATGTTCATGTCACAGAAGACTAGGACCACTACAACACACTGTATGCAAAATTTAACATAAAATGGATCAATGACCTAAATATAAGAGTTAATATTACAAAATTGTTAAAAGAAAATGTGTGGGTAAATCTTCATGACTTTTGGATTATTAAATATGATGCCAAAAGCACAAGAAAAAGAAAAAATTACATAAATTGGATTTTATAAAAAAGTTTTGTGCAGTAAAAAGTATCATCAAGAAAGTGAAAAGACACTCTACAGAATGGGAGAAAATATTTGCAAATCATTTATCTGATAAGAATCCAATATCCAGAATATATAAAGAACACTTAGAATTCAACAATAAAATGACAAACAACCCAATTTAAGAATAGACAAAAAAAACTTGAAGAGATGTTTCTCCAAAGAATTATAGAAATGACCAGTAAGTACATGAAAAGATGCTCAATATCATTAGTCATTAGGGAAATGCAAACTAAAACCACAATGAGATATGAGATATTACTTCACACCCACCAGGATGACTATAAATACATATATCAGAAAATGAAAATTCTTGATGTTGGTAAGGATGTGGAGAATTTGGAATCCTCATACATTGCTGATGCAAATGCAAAATAGAGCAGCCACTGTGAAAAAAGAGTGCTTTGGCAGTTCCACAAAATTTAGACATAGAATTACCATATGTCCCAGCAATTCTATTCCTAAGTATACACCAAAAAGAATTTAAAAGAAATACTCTAAAAAACACTTGTACACAAATATTTATAGCAGCACTGTTACGAATAGCCAAAAGGTGGAAATAACCCAAATGTCCATTAACTGATGAATGGATAAACAAATTGCCCATTCATAATGTATTCATAATATATCCATAGTATATTATTCATGCATAGCATACACTATCCATGAATAGTATTTTATTCAGCCATAAAAATTAATTAAGTACTGATGTATGCTAAATGCGGAAGCACCTTGAAAATATTATGCTTAGTGAGAGACACCAGGCACAAAAGGTCACATACTGTAAGATTCCACTTACATGAAATATCCATATTAGGTAAATCCATAGAGATAGAAGGCAGAAAAATGGTTGCCAGGTGGTGAGGGGAGAGGGGAATGTGGAGCAACTGTTTAATGAATGGGGTTTTTTGGGGGGGTCAAAGAAAATATTGTTGAACTACTGTAGAGGTGGCTGTTGCACATCATTGTGAATATACTAAATGCCACTGAATTGTACACTTTAAAATGAGGATGTTATGGTATCGGAATTTCACATCAATTAAAAACAAAACAACAAAACAAAAACACCATCCCTGCAGAAGCAGTGCTATTGAAAAGAGCAGCAGATACTCAGCCATCATTTAAAACTGAAAACAATGACATTCTGCATACCAGGCACCAGAACAAGCCTGTGAATACATGAAACAACAGAAGGGGCTATCCACTCTGCTTTATATGGTGATAATTTTCAGGTGCTGACAACACTGTCCTGAATCTGTGCTTCTGAATGTAGGTCATTTAGCCATGATATTACTCACTAATTTTGAAGGTCCCCTTTCCCCTGGGGATGAGATAGACGCAGTCCAGTTGGGAGGGCCTCATTAATGATAATCATGACAACTTGCATTTCATACGTTTCTATGTATATTTAAAGAGCTTTCATAGTTGTTCACAACTCATTTGATCTTTGATGCGCCTTTAAGGCACTGGAAGATTAGGTATCTTCATGAGCATTCACAGAGAGATTAAATTAACTGCGTATCTTTTTGTGTGACAACAAAGGCTGGGACCCAAACTTCCCTACTTCTGGTTGAGGAGTCTGCCCCCAACACCTATGGATTACTAATGGCCTGGAAAGATAAGATTGGTATGTTTGGGCTAATTCAGGGTGTGCCCTGCCTATTAAATAGAAAGGTAAACAAAGCAGAGGCTAGGAGAACCACTGTAGCAGCAATACAATGGAAGTGTAGGGGAGCCATGCTCTCTTAACACATTTTAATATAATGCAAAATCACAGGCCCCAGCTGGATGAGAAAGCTTGTTTTCCTCCCTCTTAGCCAACATGAGTTATTCATGTGAAATGACCTCACTTACATGCCACAGGCAGATTGTGATGACAGAAGCTCTTTTGGTGCTAGCATACAGAAAACCTGCCTTCATGTGCTCTAGCTTCGTCTACTTTTCCTACTTTATATTCTGCCACTGAGACTGTTAGTCCCCTGTGGTAAAGAGCTAAAGTGATTGTTTAATCACTGCAGTTATCCTTCATCTGTAGCAAAGCTTTTATGTGCTCAGCCTAGTCTTCTGTCTTCACAAGGATTCCTGTCTAACTCCCTGAATCCAAAGATTGCATTCCTCATGGCCCTGTCCCGAAGACTCCACTATCTGTCACAACGAGTATCTGGAGATGGCTATAGGCAATCTTGCTGACTGCTTTCTGCATTGATAGCTAACTGTTCCTACCTGCTGACCCAGGTTGCCATAGGAACCCATAGGAAGTCCAGCAGGATTACCTTGGAACCTCCCCTTGCCTTTTTTATTTCCATCCTTCTTGCTCCACTTCTCTATTTCTCTCACATAAAAGGGAAATTAGGCAATAAAATCTTAAATATCTTTGTGGTATCCTGAAATGGTCCAGTTAACAAAGAAGCCTAAATGTGAAAAATACTTCTTAAGAGGAAGTAGGAATTATTAGACAGAAATAGGTCTTAAAACTGGACATCACTGAAGAAAAAAAGTGTACTGAGGAATTGTACTGAGAGCAATTTAACATTAATAACCACCCAAGGATACTCAGTGTATGGGCTAAAAGATGCCTGGGAATGAGATTTCACAGAACTCTTTACTGGTTAATGATTCCTTAAAGAATAATCATTGAGTGATTTTAGTGAGGTTCTAAGGCTGAGATTATGTCCAAATAACTCAGGCATAGATATGTTTTTTAAAATGTGCACTGACCTAAAAAAATACTATAAAACAAGACAAGTATAATTTGCTTTATATCAAGACTTTGAGGAAAGAAATTTTTCATAATTACCTACTACCAAAAACCTTCTACAGCATTAGTCTATTGTTTAATAAGCACAGCAGGTAGGCAGCTTCTACTCAAGAGATTCTCTTGCAGGTTTCTAAAAATTGAACACTAAAAACCTAGGTTACAACTTCAAGGCTCCACAGCCCACCTGTCGCACTCATTCTTTTTCAATTTTATTTCCACAGCTATAACTAAATGACACTGCTCTTATCTCTTTTTCTCCTCATCTGGAAAGATATGTGGAGAGAGATTACAGTGGTTTTCAAAAGCGGGAGCACATTAGAATCACCTGTGAAGTTTCAAGAAATAAGATAACAGGGCCGTACCTCAGCTCTATAGCATCCACATTTTTCAGAATGGTGAAAGATTGTGCATTTCTGTTAAAAACCTTTGGATTGAGGTGGGGTAAGATGGCCGCATAGAGAGGGGTAGAATTTAGTCAGTCCTCTAGAGCAACTAGTAAGTACCCAGGAATAACTAATAAATAGTCTGGAACAACTATTGGGGGACATCTGTAACTGAACACACATCATACAACAGCCTGGAATGGATGGAATGGCTGAGATTGCAGCAGAAAACTGTAAGTAAAGCTCCCCAAACTGTGGCGCTGGTGCCCCTCCCCCAGCACCATGGCTGGCTGAGCTGAAACATTTCCTTGTGGGAAACAGAAGCAGTTTCCTAGGAGGAAGGGAAAGTAGCTCAACCAAGCTCCAATTGTGGTTTTAATTAACAAATCTGGACTACTGAATGCAAGCTACAAGCACAGACAAACAAGGAGAAAGATAGTACCTCAAAGGTACTTCTGGCAGAGAGGAGGCAGGGATGATGGGAAAAAATACATAACTAAATAAGGCTTTTGGAGATGGCTGAGCTCAGGATAGCAGAAAAATGGCTGTGTCCCAAGAAAAGGGGCACAAAGAAATGGGCACCAACTCTGGTCAACCAGTGAAAC
This sequence comes from Choloepus didactylus, assembly GCF_015220235.1. Taxonomy (NCBI): domain Eukaryota; kingdom Metazoa; phylum Chordata; class Mammalia; order Pilosa; family Megalonychidae; genus Choloepus; species Choloepus didactylus. The sequence continues at coordinate 140,163,096 of NC_051334.1, forward strand.
TGGAGGCTGTGGACTGGCTCTAAAAAGGGGGTTTTCTCTTTTTCTTTTTTTTTTCTCTCATTTTAAGTAGTTCATTAGTGAAAGCCTCAGGCATTTTCAATTGTCAGCATTTACACAGTCAAGGGTAGAGTTAACAGACTCAGAGAGCAAAAGGAGGAATTCAAGTGTAAACAATAACTCCCTAAAGGGTGTATCTTCCCTAAGAAAAAGGGGGATTGGGACCCAGCTCAAGTGGCAGCCCTCCCTTAGAGAATTAAGACCCCAGAACCTGGGAGGGAAAAAAAAACAGAAACTACTGAAACTTGGCTTCTGACAACTTTGGTCCCTGGCCAGACAAGGTCCACTTAGAATTAAAGGGACCACACCTCTTTACACCACTGGGGAACTACAGGCTGACAAGTGATACATGCTGGGCAGGATTGGAAAAGCATAGAGTCTAGAGGTGTCAAAGTAAAAGCATAGAGTCTAGAGGTGTCAAAGGAAAGTCTGACAACCTGCTGGATTTCATCCTTAGGGATATATGATACTGATTACACCTTCCTTCTGAGACCTGGGCCCTTCTGGTCTGGGAAAATCTGATTGGGGTAATGAAGGAAACCAGATGCCTAGACAACAAAAAATGTGTCACATTAGGAAAAACAAAAATATGGTCCAGTCAATGGAACAAACTTACACTTCAAATGACATACAAGAATTGACAAACTAATTATTAATCAAACAATTCTCCTAAATCCATCCAAAAATCAAAACAACAAGTTGAGGGAAGATATAGCAAAAGAGATGAAGGATATAAAGAAGAGATTGGGTGAACATAAGGAAGAACTCAAAAGTTTGAAGAAACAATTAACAGAACTTATGGAAATGAAAGGCACAACACAGGAAATGAAAAACACAATGGAGACATGCAGATTTGAAGAGGCAGAAGAAAGTATTCATGAACTGGAGGACAGGACATCTGAAATCCTACAGACAAAAAAAAGAACAGATAGGGAAAAGAATGGAAAAATATGAATAGGGTCTTAGGAAACTGAATGACAACATGAAGCACAAGAATGTATGTGTCATGAGTGTCCCACAAGGAGAAGAGAAGGGAAAGGAGAAGAAACAATAAGGGAGGAAATAATTGCTGAAAATTTGCCATCTCTTATGAAAGACATAGAATTGTATACAGATCAAATAAGCACAGTGTACCCCAAACAGAATAGATCTGAATAGACCTATGCCAAGACATTTAATAATCAGGTTATCAAATGTCAAAGACAAAGAGAGAATTCTGAAAGCAGCAAGAGAAAAGTGATCCATCATATACAAGGGAAGCTCAGTAAGACTATGTGCAGATTTCTCAGTAGCAACCATGGAAGTAAAAAGGAACTGGTGTGATATATTTAAGATACTGAAAGAGAAAAACTGCCAACCAAGAATTCTATGTCCAGCAAAACTGTCCTTCAAAAATGAGGGAGAGTTTAAAATATTCTCAGACAATTTGACACTGAGAAACTTTGTGAACAAGATGCTTGCTCTACAGGAAATAATAAAGGGAACACTACAGACAGATAGGAAAAGACAGGACAGAGAGGGTTTGGAGCACAATATTGTGTTATGGTAGCACGATAATGAACAAAGATGACAAGTACAGTTGAAAGAGAAAGGTTATCGGCATATAGCACACCAGAAGGAAAGATAGAAGATGAAGACTGGGACTGTATAACTTAGTGAAACCTAGAGTGATCAATGATTGTGATTAAATGTACAAATATGTTTTCACATGAGAGAGAACAAATGTACATCAATCTCATAAGGTGTTAAAAATGGGGTGGTTTGGGGAAAATACAATCAATGCAATCTAGAGTTTATAGTTAACAGTAACATTGCAATATGCTTTCATTAATTGTAACAAAGGCAATATACCAAAGCTAAATGTCTATAAGAGGGGGATATAAGGAGTATTATGGGATTCTTGGCATTGGTGGTGTTGTCTGACTTTTTCATTGTATTTTAATTTAATCCTATTTTTTCTTTTGTTACTTTTTAGTTGCCATTTCTTTCTTTCTTTTTCTCTTTCCTTTTTACCTTTTTTGCCTCTTCCTCTTTCACTGAGGAAGTAATGGAAATGTCCTTATATAGATAGTGGTGGTGAATGCATAACTATGTGATCATACAGGGAACCATTGGTTGTTTACTTTGAATGGAATGTATGGTGTGCAAATAAAACCATCTAAAAATAAGCAGAGGAATACAAGTGCTGGAGAAAATGTGGAGAAAAGGAAGCAACTAATCACCATTGGAGGGGAGGTAGAATGGTGCAGCCCATCTGGAGGGCAATGTGGTGGTTCCACAGGAAGCTAAGCATGGGGTTACCACATGGTTCTACAACTTGGTTATTGGGTATGTACTTGGAAGAACTGAAAAGAGGGACATGAATGGACATTTGCACAGTGAAGTTTATGGTGTCAGTGTTCATGATTTGCAGTGGATGGAGGTGGCCTAAGGGTACATCAACTGATGAATGGAATGGCAAACTGTGCTTTATACATGTAAGTGAAGTTTTGAAGTGAATGGATATTGAGGACTGTATGTTGAGTGAAATAAATCAGAAATGAAAAGGAAAACATAAAGCCTCACTAATATGTACTAAATATAATGTGCAAACTCAGAATTGAGTCTGAGAGCATAGGTTATCAGGGGAAAGCTCATTGTGAAGGCTCCTAGATTATAAACTATTACAGCAGTTATATCTATTCATGAGTTGTAATGGCTATTTCTAAACTCTGAGATGCTGAGCTATTTGTGTATAACCTGAACAGTGCCTGGAACATTGGGTATCTGTGTGAGATCTGAGACTCAGAGCCAGAGTCCAGCAGTTATGAATGTCAGCACTACCCCAGACAGCAAATATTAGCATCTGAAAATAGAGTTAAGATTTCATTTAGAGATATGAATGAAATGGACTTGTTAGGACTAAGGTAAATCAGACTAAAGGTCAAAGGATGATATTGATGGTGTTTTTAAAGCTTCAACTTCTGTGTGAGGCCAAAGTAAGAGATGTTTATTAGGCGCAACATCTATATATTTTTGTAATACATTATATAATTTAACTTGTGTGGCCATTTTATTCAAACAATGTAATTACTTGGAATGTTGAATAGGGAGTGAAATCTGGTTGGTTTGTACAAGTTAGCATGAAGCCCCTTTACATCTCAGAGAATAAAACTATTTGCAAAACCCCCTTGAGGGACTGGGGAAAAATGTGGAAATATTAAATTTCCCAACCTGGGGAATTAGTGATATTCTCACAAACATTGGGGGGCAACCAATTTAAAAGGCCAAACATTCGATCTTGGGGCTTGCGCTTAAGAACTTTGTACTGTAAAGACGAGGCTAAGCCTACTTATAATTGTGCCTAAGAATCACCCCCAGAGAACCTCTTTTGTTGCTCAAATGTGGCCTTTCTCTCTCTAAGCCAAATCAGCAGGTAAACTCACTGCCCTCCCCCTAGGTGGGACATGACTCCCAGGGGTGTAAATTTCCCTGGCAATGTGGGACATGACTTGCTGGGATGAGCTTGGCCCTGGCATTATGGGATTCTGAAAGCCTTCTTTACCAAAAGGGGGAAGCAAATGAAACAAAGTTTCAGTGTCTGAGAGATCTCAGATAGAGTCTAGAGGTCATTCTGGAGGTTATTCTTATGCATTATACACATATTTGTTTTTAGTTCTTAGTGTATTGGAATAGCTAGAAGGAAATACCTGAAACTGTTGAACTGCAATGAGTAGCCTTTATTCTTGAAGACAATTATGTAACTATATAGCTTACACTGTGTGACTGTGTGATTGTGAAAACTTGTGGCTTCCACTTACTTCATACAGTGTATGGATAGGCGAATAGAAAAATGAGGACAAAAAAGTAAATGAATAATAGGCTGGGATGGGGGTATGGGATGTTTTGGGTGTTCTTTTTTACTTTAACTTTTATTCTTATTCTTTTTCTGTGTGTGGCAATGAACATGTTCAAAAATTGATTGTGGTGTTGAATGCACAACTATATAATGGTACTGTGAACAATTGATTGTACAATGTGGATGATTTTAGGGTATGTGAATATATCTCAACAAATTGAGTTAAATAAAAGAAACTTTGGATTAAGAAATATTTGAAGGAATTTAGTGATTATGTTTGCATTAGTTTCCTGCTGCTGCTATAATAAATTACCACAAATTTAGTGCCTCAAAACAGAAACATATTACCTTATAATTCTGCTGGTGAGAAATCTGAAACTCATCTCACTGGACTGCAATCAAGGTGTCAGACAGGTTCCATTTGTATGTGGAGTCTCCAGGGAAGAATTCATTCCCTTGCCTTTTCCAGCTTCTAGGGCCTGCTCGCATTCCTTGGCTCATGGCTCCCTTCTATCTACAAAGCCAGCAATGACTCTGGAGTCTTTCTCTTCTGCCTTTCTCTTCCCCCTTTAAGAACCCTTGCAATTACATTGAATGCACTCAGATAATCCAGGAAAATCTTATATTAAGGTTACCTGATTCACAATCTTAATTTCATCTGTAACCTTGATTCCTCTTTGCCATGTAACGTAACATATTCACAGGTTCTGGAGATAAGGATGTAAACATCTTTTGGGGACTATTATTCTGCCAATCACAGAACTGTTCTATTCCAAATATTTCAATTGACAGATGAGGCAAAAGAGAAATGATTAAGTGAAAATATTTACCCACTTACTAGTATTAACGTCCTCGATGTTACTCTTCCTGATACATCACCCTTAAAATCTAATTACCAAATTTTGTCAATTTGTTTCTTATGAGTCTAAACCAAGTAATACTGGCTTTCTTAGTTCAGGGCTACCTTGTCAAACCTCATTCCAGGAGTGCACCTGATGGTCCACTGGTACATACAGATGTTGCAAAACTATGCTGCCCTTTATGGCATCCAGCTAGAAGGTAACTAGAAGGCAGCAGCAAACATATGTTGAGATATTCCCAGAGTCCTGGAAATTTGGGATTTTAAATGAGTCCTATTTACTCCATGCTTAAGGGTGTATTCTGTAGGTTTCCTATGCCCTCAGAGTATAGGGCCTAAAATGAAGTTATGACCATTATTCCCATCCTATTGCCTGGCCCCTGCTCCATGCTTTGTTTTTTTTTTTTCTGGCAGAGGCCTTCAATATCTCAGAGGAAGAATATCACTCTTACTTCCACATCCCAATCAAAACTTCAGCATGAGGCCAAGCTGGAAATTTGGAGCTGGCACCATTTATACCTTTGTAATTTTGAAATTGTATCCTTCTCCTTGGTTTCTCTTTGCAGGTTACTCCCCTTCCCAATCACTCTCTTTAGATTAGCTTTCCTTTAACCTGTCATTTCTCTTCCAGGCCAAAATACTGCATCATCCAAATAGATGCTCTTTGAATAATTGTTGAATGAATTAATGAATGTATGAATGAATGCATGAATGAGCTAATGAAATAACCTTCTATCTGATTTCTGTCTCCAGTCACTCTCCCTTCAAATGCATCCTCTGCCAAGTAATCCCCTTAAACCAAGGACCTAATTGAGTCCTTTCGGGGCTCCCAGTTGCCTACAAAGTAAAGTCCACTTTTCTCAGTGTGGCAATTGAGGCCTTCCAAAATTAGCTCCTGCAAAATGTTCCAGCTTTGCCTCCGACTGGACTTGTTCTCCTCTAATGCTTTCAGCCCACCCACTTTATCTCCAATCTCTAGCTACAATGAGCACTTTTCAAAACCCTAAATAAACCAGCTCTTAATGACTTGCTGCTTCACTCTTAGGTTTTTACAATTTGGAATACATCTCCATCATATCCATTCTCCATAACCTAAGCTGTAAGCATTTTTCAGGTTCTTGTATTTGAGCTATTTCCTTCCATGAATTCTTCCCAAAGCACTTTGTGGGCTTCTATTCACGCTGCAGGTCTCACTCACTTTGTATCCTCCACAGGGTATCATGCTAAGTATCAACTAATCTATGCTTATTAAATAATTGCTTATTTTACACTAGTGTTGTCTTTAGACTGTTGATGGTTCCTGAATAATACTGAGTTTTTTTTCTTTTTTGTTTGTTTGTTTTTGCTTTATATTGCACTAAGGCCAAAAATGGTGTCATATATTTTAGAGGGTTTTTTGTTGTTGTTGTTTCAAAAGCAGAAGACTTTCCAGTCAACTATTGGTTAATCAGAAAAGTCAATTAACCAGAAGATCAATTCCCTGTTCTCAATTATACACACCAATGGAGGCAAGCAGTGAGGCAGATGATCTAAAGCAGTAGATAATTAAAAATCCTGCTCATTAACTTGCGGGCTATCCCCATACACCCCTTGTCTTTCACTGGCCATTGTATCATACCTCCTGGGCTCTTGTGGACTCATTATCCTGATTCGGCTTGGCTTAGGCTATACAAAAATCAGTTTGAATTCTCTGAGCACACATTCATTTTTGTAACTTAGACCAGCCACCTTCTATCTGCCAGCTACTCCACCAAGTCCTCGATGGAAAAAGGGAAATAGAAACAAATGATACATGGTCCTTACCTGGAAAGTGCTCACAATTTTTGAATAAAATAAGTTTTAAATTAGGTCTGAATTATTTTTCAGTCCCAACACATCTAAAAGATTTTTAATGTAATTTTATTGAGATAAAGTCACATACCATAAAATCATCCAAAGTGTATAAGCAATTGTTCATAGTGTCAGCACATAGTTGTGCATCCATCACCACAATTTTTTTGCAACTTTTTAAATTTTATTGAGATTGTTTGCATACCATACAATTATCCAGAGATCCAAAGTGCACAATCAATTGCCCACAGTACCATTGTACAGCTGTGCAGAGTTAATTTTTTCCAATGTTTAGAGCAGTTTCATTATTCCAGAATAGAAATAAAGACAAAAAAGAAAACTCAGTTCCTCTCCTATCCCTAACCCTAACCACTCCCATCGATTATTGGTATAGTACATATGTTACTGTTGATGAAAGAATGTTAAGATACTGTTAACTGTAGTACATAGCTTGCAATAGGTATGTTTTTTCCCCATATACCCCTCTATTATTAGCTTCTAGTTATCGTGTCATACATTTGTTCCAGTTTATGAAAGAGATTTTTAATATTTGTATGGTTAATCATGGAGATTGTCCACCACAATATTCACTGTTTTATATATTCCCATCTTTTAACCTTAAACTTTCCTTCTGGCGAGATCACTCAGACACTGAAATTTTATTTTTGTTTAATTTATCTTCCCATTTTTGGTTAGGAAGGCTTTTTCAATTCCACAATTCCAGGTCCAGCCTCATTCCTGGGAGTCAGGTCCCACATTGCCATGGAAACTTATGCCCCTGGAAGTCATGTCTGACCTAGAGGGAAGGACAGTGAGTTCACCTGCTGAGTGGGTGTAGAGAGAGACAGGCCACATCTGAGAAACAAGAGGTTCTCTGGGGATGACTCTTAGGCACCATTATAAGTAGGCTTAGCCTCTCCTTTGCAGTAGCAAGCTTCCTAAGGGCTAGCCCCAAGATCAAGGGCTTGCCCTATACAATGGTATTCCCCAATGCTTGTGAAATTATCAGGAATTCCCAGGTGGGGAAGTTTAATGTTTCCACATTTTCCCTCAGGCCCTCAAGTGGGCTTCGCAAATACATTTTGTTATCTGCCCAAATCACTCTGGGATGAATCAAGGTTTCATGCTACCCTGTAGAAACCAACCAGATCTCATCCCCTATTCAAGGTTCCATGTAATTATGGTGTTTGAATAAACTGAATATACAAGTTAAATTATATAGTGTGATACAGAAAGTATAAATTTTTCACCAAATAAACATCTCTTCCTTTGGTTGCACACAGAAGTTGAAGTTTTAAAACACAGTTAATATCACCCCTTTCCCTTTAATCTGGTTCACCATAGTTCTAATCAAGTCCATTTCATTCATATCTCTAATTGAAGTCTGAACTCTTTTTCAGCTTTTTTTTTTAACAGTTCCTTTATGGAGTAATGCTGAGATTCATAGCTGCTGAACTCTGGCTCTGAGTCACAGGTGTCACATAGGTACCCAAAGTTACAGGGACTGACCAGGTTATATACAAACAGCTCAGCATTGCAGAATTTAGAGATAACCATTACAACTCATGAACAGATGTGACTGCTGTAAGAGCTTACAGTCTGGGAACCTTAACCATAAGCTTTCCCCTGATAACCTATCCTGTCAGATTCAATCTCAGTTTGCATATTATAGTTAGTCCACATTAGTGAGGCATTATAATGCTTGTCTTTTTTATTCTGGCCTATTTCACTCAACATACTGTCCTAAAGGTACATTCCCCTAGGTGCACACCTCACAACTGCATTTCTTCTTGCCACCACTGAGTATTCCATTGTATGTATATACCACAATTCACCGTTCCGTTTGTCAGCGTTGTACCCTTAGGCCACATCCACCATTGCAAATCCTGAATATGGTTGCCATAAACACCAGTGTGCAATGTCCACTCAAGTCTCTGCTCTCAGGTCTTCCAAGTATATACTGAAAAATGGGGTTGCAGGACCATATGGCAACCCCATAGTTAGCTTCCTGTGGAACCACCACACTGCCCTCCAGCTGAGTGGTGCCATTCTACATACCTCCCAACAGTGAATAGGTACATCCCTCTCTCCATATTTTCTCCAGCCCTTGTATCCCTCAGTTTATTTTTTAACAGTTTTATTCACACACCATAGAACCCACACTGAGCAAACAATCAGTGATTCCCAGTATAATCACATAATTTTGCATTCACCATCACAATCTTTATGAGGACATCTCCGTCACTTTCACAAAGAAAGAGGAAAAGGAGAAAAAAAAACTGAAGAATAAAATTACAAAAGATAGAGAAAAATAAAAATAAAACACAATGAAAAGGTCAGACAAGATCACCACCACCAAGAATTTTATATACTACCTTATATCCCCTTCTTATACACATTTAGCTTTGATACATTGCCTTTGATACAATCAATGGAAGCATCTGTCAATGTTACCATTAACTATAGACTCTAGTTTATATGGACTGTATTTTTCCCATATACCATCCAATTTTCAACACCTTGCAATGCTGACATTCATTTTTTCTCCCTTATTTAAAAACATGCTTATATCTGTATATTTAATCACCATTAACGACCACTCTGGGTTTTGCTAAGTTATACATTCCCAGTCTTTATCTTCTATCTTTTCTTCTGGTGTCATATGTGCCCCTAGCCTTCCTCTTTCAACTGCACTTGCACTCATGTTTGTTCAAAATACTTACAATATTTTGCTACCATCACACAGTATTGTTTTATCCATTTCTGGATCTATGCACTCAATTCTGTTGAACCTTCTGTCCTAGTTTGCTAATGCCGCAGAATGCAAAACACCAGAGATGGATAGGCTTTTATAAAACAGGGGTTTATTTCACTACACAGTTACAGTCTTAAGGCCACAAAGTGTCCAAGGTAACACATCAGCAATCGGGTACCTTCACCGGAGGATGGCCAATGGCCTCCGGAAAACCTCTGCTAGCTAGGAAGGCAGCCGGCATCTGCTCCAAATCTCTGGCCTCAAAATGGCTTTCTCCCAGGACGTTCCTCTCTAGCAAGCTTGCTCCTCTTCAAAACATCACTCCCAGCTGCACTCCCTTCCCTCTCTTTGAGTCAGCTCATTTATATAGCTCTACTGATCAAGGCCCACCCTGAATGGGCGGGGCCACACCTCCATGGGAACATCTCATCAAAATTATCACCCACAGCTGGGTGGGGCACATTCCAAGCAAATCTAACCAGCACCAACATTTCTGCCCCACACAAGACCACAAAGATAATGGCATTTGGGGGACACAATACACTCAAACCGGCACACCTTCTGTACTCCTTTAACATCAAATGCCTGATCTCTAACCTTCTTCTATCTCCTGATAGCTTGTGTTCTCAATTCCCAAATTTCACTCATCATTTTTAGTCTGTTTTGATCAGGCAATACAGTATCTGTCCCTTTGTTTCTGGGTAATTTCACTCAATATAATGTCTACTGTCTACCATTTTGTCTTTTGGATTTTATATGCTGTATCTTATTTATTTCTCCCTCTCTCTTTTTACCTTTACTGATAGTCTTCATTTTCTACAGTCTTCTCCAAATCTCTCTCTCCTGTCTTTTCCTATCTGCCTGTAGCACTCTGTTCAGTATTTCTTCTAGAGCAGGTACCTTGTTCACAAACTGCTTCATTGTCTGCTTGTTTGAAAATATTTTAAACTCTCCCTCATTTTTGAAGGACAATTTTGCTGGACATAGAATTCTTGATTGGCAGTTTTTCTCTTTCAGTATCTTAAATGTATCATATTATTGCCTTCTCACCTCCATGGTTTCTACTGAGAAATCCACACATAGTCTTATCAAGCTTCCTTTGCATGTGATGGATTACTTTTCTCTTGCTGTTTTCAGGATTCTTTCTTTATCTGTGATGTTTGAAAATCTTATTATTAAGTGTCTTGGAGTAGGCCTATTCAGATCTATTCTGTTTGGGGTACACTGAGCTTCTTGGATTTATAATTTTATGTCTTTTGTTAGAGATGGGAAATTTTCAGTGATTATTTCCTGCATTATTTTTTCTGCCCCTTTTCCTTTCTCGTCTCCTTCTGGCACACCCACAACACATACATTCTTGTGCTTCATGTTGTCATTTAGTTCCTAAGATGCTGCTCATATTTTTCTATTCTTTACCCTATCTGTTGTTTTTTGTGTGGGATTTCAGATGTCCTGTCCTCCAGTTTATGAATTCTTTCTTCTTCCTCTTCAAATCTGCTGCTGTGTGTCTCTATTGTGTTTTTCATCGCTTCTATTTTGCATTTATTCCCATAATTTCTGCCAACTGTTTTTTCAGACTTTTGGGGTGTTCCTTATGTTTGCCCAATGTCTTCTTTATACCCTTCATCTCTTTTGCTATAACTTCCCCCAACTTGTTGATTTGAGTTTTGAATTGATTTAGGAGATTTGTTTGATTAGCAATTAACTGTTTCAATTCCTATATGCCAGTTGAAGTGCAAGTTTGTTCCTTTGACTGGGCCATATTTTCATTCTTCCTAGTGTGATCTGTAATTTTTTGTTGTCTAGGCGTATGGTTTCCTTGATTAACCCAATCAGATTTTCCCAGACAAGACAGTCCCAGGTCTCAGGAGAAGATTGTAATCAGTACCAGGTTCCCCTGGGGCTGAGACCCAGCAGATTGTCAGACTTTCCTGAGAGGCCTCTAGATTCTGTTCTTTTCCTATGCTGCCCAGCAGATGGTGCTTGCCAGCCCACAGATCCCCAAGGTACAGTGTCTTTATTACTCAATAGGCCCTGTCCCAGTCAGGGACCAAGGGTGTCTGAAGCCAAGCTTAAATTGTTTCTGTCCCCCTCTCTTGCCCCAGTCCCTGGGGTCTGTGTTCTCTGAGGCAGGGCCCTTATCTGAGCTGAGCCCTGCCCCCCTCTTTTCTTAGGGAAGATAAGCCCTTTATGGAATTGTCTCCTACTCTTGAATTTTTCTTTTGATTCATTAACTATCAACACCACACTTGCCTGGGTCAGTGGTGACAATTGAAAATGCCTGAGGCTTTCTTTAATGAGTTACTTAGAATGAGAGAAAAATGGGAAAAAAGCAAGAATTCCCCTATTTAGAGCCAGTCCCCAGCCCTCCAGTTCACCAGGCAAGAACTGGAATTGGTACCTGGTTCTGTGTGCCCTTTACCTTGGAGCACAGCCGTTTTCCAGTATTCTGAGCTCAGTGGACTCCAAAAGCCTCTGTTTTAATTTATTTATGTATTTTTTCCATCTGCCTTGCCTCCTCTCTGCCAGGATAAACCTCTAGGTTCTCTTCCTGCTTGCTCCAGGTTTATCTATGCTTGTTGCATGTATTCAGTAGTCCAAATTTGTTGATAAAAACTGCAATTAGAGCTAGGTTGAGGTATATTCCCTTGCTCGTGGCAGTGACTGCTGCTTTTTTCCTACAGCAAAGTTTTGCAACCCGGCCTGCCTTGTTGGTTGGGGACAGGCACCAGCTCCACAGTTTGGGGATCTTTACTTACAGCTCCATGCTGCGATCTCAGCTGTTTCACCCATTCCTGACTGTTGTATGATATTGCCTTGTCACAGAAGTCCCCCCATCAGTTGTTTCAGACTATTTTCTATTTGTTTCTGGCAATTTATTAGTTACTCTAGGGGACTAACTAAATTCAACACCTCCCTATGCCACCATCTTGCCCTACCTCCTGATCTCTAAAGGATTTAACAGATTCTCATGAACTGCAATGGGAACATCTCATCAAAATTATACCCACCACTGTATAATATATACAGTGATATATTAAGGGGACAGAAAAGATCACATATTTTATGGCTCCATTTATATGAAATAACCATAGTAGGTAAATCCATAGAGGCAGAAAGAAGATTAGTGATTGTCAAGGGCTAGAGTGAGAGGTGTTGGGAGTTAATGGGCACAGGGTCTCCTTTATGGGTGATGAAAATGTTTTGGAATGAGATAGAGTTGATGGTTGCACAACATAGCAAATGTACTACATGCCAATGAATTTTTCACTTTAATATAGGTAATTTTATGTTATGTGAATTTCACCTCAATAAAAAATAAATGAGAAAAGTTGAATGCAGAACACATTAGGTGAGAGTTCACATGTAGAATAAACTAGACTGAAGTGTTGGTTGAGGCCAGATTTGGGAAGAGCCTCTTTTGTCAAGCTAAGACATTTGGACTGACAGAGGGAATGACATTGCATGATGGCAGGTGTGACTGCAGATTCAGAGGAAGGATCTAACATACTTGGGTTAATAATATGAACCTCAAAAGAAAGAATCCACAGAGCGAAAGTTAAATCTGTGCATTCAAAATTATGACTCCCTAGTCAAACTTTTTCAAATTCCTACTGCCTAAGAATTTAGACATGAAATCTCTAATTAAAAAAAACAATGCCTAACAATACCTTGCACATAGTAGTTATTCAGTAAATACCCACTGAATTCAGTAGTATGAGAGAAGAGGCTTGATAAGACAAAAAGTACAAAGAAGCCACCAGTGCTGAGTCCACTGAAGGTCTTTGTCTTCTGGGTGCTCAGTATAAGTAAAGTGAATGCCTACTCAGGAAGCTGAAAGAAAAGCATATTTAAAATCTCCTTTTTAAAATCCTTAAGTGGCTCTTTGCTGCAATCAGGATAAGTCCAAACTGATTAGTTTGGACTACAAAATTTTGCATGAGTTGGCCCCCACCTTATTTTGCCATCTTCTCCCTCAACATTCTCTGACACAAAACTGTATTGCAACAGAAGCTCCCATGAACACCCGCTAAAGAAATGACAATCCTAGTCTAACCATGGACCTGCTCTGTAATCTGGATAATCATGATTTTTCTCCCAGAAATGCTATGTGGTTTCCTGTGATAACCAAGAATTGCAGTGGTCTTTAAAAATGTAACCTCTGGAAAACACTGTGTCTAGTGTGGTAGTGGTTAGCCTTCAAGACTAAGCCATTTGTTCCAGTTTGCTAAGGCTGCCATTCTGCAAAACACTAGAAATGGATTGGCATTTATAAAGGGGGCTTATTTGGTTACAAAGTTACAGTCTGAAAGCCATAAAAATGTCCAAATTAAGGCATCAACATGAGTATATCTTCACCAAAGAAAGGCCAATGATGTCCGGAGAACCTCTGTTAGCTGGGAAGGCACATGGCTGTGTCTCCTGATCCTGGGTTGTGTTCCAGCTCCTCTCTCAGTTCCTGTGTGTTCTTCAAAATGTTGCTCTTGGGACATTTTGTTCTCTTAGCTTCTCTGGAACAAACTCTGGCTTAGCATCTCCAAAGCATTAATAAAGTAATCTATGACCATTCTGTCCTCACTATGGGGAAGAAGGTCACTAACATCTATTGAAAGCCTATGTCCCAGGCACTCTGCCTGGCACTTTCTTAACTTTCTTAACTTTCTTAACTTGCTCAAAGTCATAAGCTTAAAAGTTGCAGATTCAAATTCAGGTCTATCTCACTCTAAAGCCCTCTCTGCTACATTGTCAGTTGTTCAAAATTTTAGAAATCTTTTTTCACTCTGTAACTCTAAAAGTATTTCACACAATATGGAAAAAAATTCTTTACTTCCAAATGCTTCATTTCAAATTAAAATGTCTTAAAAGAATTTGAGGTCATTTTGCTGGTCATTCCACTATCCATTTCTTAATCTCCTCAGCTCTATTTCTTTCACTTATAGCTACTTGATCATCCTTTGCTGTACAACAGATTATTCAATCTTTCAGCTATCTGTCAACTCTTTTGAATGTGTGTGCTCTCATATATATATACACTTTGGCTTACAGAACAGAAGGAGGCCAAAGGTATGCATGAGCAGGTATGATTCTGTTATTCATTGTAGGCAAATGGTAGAAAGAATGCTACTAATATCCATAGGCAAGTTCTGTAAATCATATGTTAAGAAACTGTTATTAAACGTTTGCTTTATTTTTTCCATTGAATCAAGCACTAGCTACCAGTAACAGAATTTTTTTGCCCTCTGAAAGTTAACATCACCTTTTTCAGAAACCGAATAAAAAATCAACTGGGTCCCAGTGATTATGTCCACATCTACATTGTTCAGGTGACCAGGAACTCTTTTATTTGTTTGCTTTAGCTTTTAGTTCTTGGTTATATCTCCAAATATGAAAGAGCTGAGAGGCTCCTGCTGCCCCCATAAAAAAATTAACAGCAAAGAGACTCCAGTTTTTGGAATAACAACAAGTGAGAATCTTGACCAAATAAACTCTGTCACCATCAGAACAGCAGACTGAGCTGTGCTGAATTTTTCTGCAGGTCTGGCCATGTCAGCCAATCCAGCATACACCAATCCCGGTTTCATAATTGCCCCTCCCCCCAAAAATACTGTTTTGGTACCTTCCAGGTGGTTGTACAGAGGCCCTAGTTTCTCAGACAGCATCAGCTCCACTTTATCGAGGACCCCCTTGTAGGTGGCCCGCAGGCCTCAGAAGCCGGGGGCCGACATCGCTGCTGCAGGGTGATTGCAGGTAGCTGGTTGGGAGAATTGCAGTGCCCTTCTCCCTGGCTGACAATGAAGGGCAGCTTATCACTTTCCCCTTCCACAGTGCCTTGGGTCCTCCTCTTTCCTAGAGTGCCTTCTCCAAGACGCCCATCTTCTTTTAAACCCACCCCACTCAGGCTTCTGTTCACACTATATGACTGAAACTGCCCTTCTCAAAACGGCTAATGATGCCGCTGTAGTGAAGTACAATGGCCACTTTTGCAATTATCTTACTCGATTTGTCAGTATCCTTTGAAATAGTTAGCCACTTCCTCCTCTTTAAAGCTTCTTTTTCTTCACTTATCTTCCATGATATCTACCCTTGGTTTTCCTCCTATATCACTGGTTGCTCCTTTTCAATTTCTGTTGCTGGGTCTTTCTGTTAGACCTCTTAAAGTTAGTGTTTTGGGGCTAAGTCCTAGGCACCATTCTCTAATCTATCTGCAATACCTCTAAGAAATTCTATGCACTCTCATAATTAAACATAATTAATATTGAAGATTCTCAAGATTATATCTCTAGTCTGAAGCCACTCCCTGACATCTGCTCTTGGGGACATGATAGGCATCTCAAACTTAACATGTCTATAAATAATTCTTCTCTCTGTTTCTCACTCTCACTCTCACTCCCTTCCCCTCTGCCCTCTCCCAACCTCTAAACAAACATGTTTGTTTCTTCACTAGTACTCTCCTTTTCAGAAAGATGTAATACCATATGCTCAATGGTCATTCCAAAATCTAGGAGTCATCTTTGATCTGCTCTTTCCTTCATCTCCCCCCTCATCCAATCCATGGACAAGTCCTGTTTATTCTACTTCTGTAACCTCATTCATACTACTTTCCTCCCATTCACCCACTGCATTGCATCCAACTTGCCCTTCTTTCTGTCTTCAAACTCACCAACTTGCTACGATCTTAGAGCATTTGTACCAGCTGTTCTCTTTTGCTGGAATGTTCTTTCCCTGAATTTCACATTCTTGGCTCCTTGTCATTCAAGTCTCAACTTAAAAGCCACCTTCTCAGAAAAGCTGTCTCTGACCACTTAATCAAAGCTAAGTATCTAGTCGCTCTCCCATTACCAATTTTTAATTCACTGCATATCACTTACTATCATCTTATATTTTCTTACATTTATGTTTCTTTATATACCCATTGCTTATCTTTTCCAAACTAGAACATGTGCTCCATGAGAGTAGGAGCATGATCTTCCATGTTCAACACTGCATCCCTAATGTGTAGAATAGTGCCTAGCACATAGTAGGCACCAAAAATTGTTGAATGGATGAACAAATGAATCAGTAACAAATGTACATTTAAACTTTATAGGATAAGGGACCTTCATATAAGCAAGAATTTTGTCCAACAGAGAACGGGAGAATAAACTGGGAATATGGTAAAAACAAAAATATAGGGACAAATAAAAGAAAAAGTCATAAATCAATGTAATATCCCAACAAATTTATTTGTAATTAGAGAGAAAGACTATAAAACTTTTTTCCTTTATAACCTCCTATTTTTGTTTTCCCATGATTAAATGCCAAAGCCTTTTAAAGGACTCAGGCTGTGGATTTGTCTTTGAGGTCTCCAAGCCATGTGTGGGCTGGTAAGACTATCATTCCCTAGCCTGTCTGTGAGAGAAAGACAAATCCCGAGAGATAACTCCAGTGGTGATAGCTACTAAGAGGCACAGAAAAACACAAAGTTTCTGTGGCTTTGAGCATAAAGAAAAAGAGGTAAAACCACAGGGACTCAAGATTTCAGATGTGGCTTTGAATAGAGACACAAAGCCAGAAGAATGGGGCAGCAGATTGAGTCAGAAGGAAGATCATCCAGAAGTTGGAAGACCATGATTAGTCTTCAGATAGATGGGTCACAGCATTAGGCATCCAAGAACTGTTTGTCTGATAACAATTATCCAAAAGTAACCTAAAGGACTAAATTCTGGGTAGAGCTCTAAAGTCAAGAGGGCCAGAGAGAGAACAATGCTGAGTCCCAGGCCCAAAGAATTTAAGGCAGAGCCTCTAACACACAAGCTCAGTTACAAGGACTGGTGTCAAAGAATAACTCTTTGGCACAAGGACATAAGAAAATACAAATTGTTAGACTAATAGACAAGGTCAAATATGATCAGATCTGATTCCTGGGAAGCTAAGCTACTGCTCTGAAACACCTCAAATACCTGTTATCTCAGACAGGACTGGCCCCAGAGTCTGGAGCAAGGCTAAACTTGCAGGTGATTAAAAATGTCCTTAACTGTAAGCACTAGAGACCTCTGGGAACAGAGAGCCAGATAGGTGATTTGCAAATGTGATTCAAAAGCACATTTCTGTGGCCAAGGCTTTCTGGGATGAATTAGATAGTCAGAGTGAGTGTGAGATTTATTTGGAGTTGAAGGTGCCCAATTACATTGATGAGATCCCAGTAGGAATCAGACCTTAATTACTCCCAACCACAAGTCCAGCCAAAACTGGAGTTCTTTCTTGGATTCTCTTGATCATCCTGCTGCTTCTGGGAACCCAACAGCCAATTTCATACGTTAACAAAAGTTGAACTACCTCCAGAGTAGGTAGGGTGTTAGTTCCCAAAGGTTTGGAAGTGTGGGCTCAGGCTTCCTACTCTTTCAGCTAAACTCCAAAATGTTGCTTTCTGGGCAATGCTTCTAAGTAAGCATTTGATATAAAGTAAACAGTTTCTCCACAAGTTAACGTACATAGACTATTGAAAAGCATGCAGCCAAGAAATAAGTTAAGAATTTAATAGAGTTCTGTGTTCTTTCAGCTAAGCCAATTTAATTTTCCTTACTTTGTATAGTTAGTAATTGCATTTATTCTTAGACAAAGGACTGATTATGATTATTTAGCATTAGAGGTGTGTGATAAGAGGAATGAAGTTAGCCAAGCAATAGCAACCTTAGATGCTGAATACACTGTAGTCTATCTGCCACTTTGCTTTTATAAGTGTACTTTGTAGATTTAAAGCAGTTTTTATGTTAAACTGGCACCTAATCCAAAGGGCCTCATTCTTCTGAGAAGTGTCAGATTGTTCACATTCTGGAAATGCCAAAACTCTTTCTGGCTACTCAGTGCATTTCTACATTGAGGGTACTAAATGGCCTAAGAAGAGCCAAAACACATCCTAAAGGGCTGCATATCCTTCCCATTAGATTGGAGTTGATAAAAGTTATCTAACTTTTGGTTTGGTCAGAAATCCTACAGGTAATAAAGATGCAACGTCTACAATAAGCCAAATATGGCTTATATCCTATGTCTCAATCAAAAGTCATCTCAAGCCTGACTTCCTCTGTAAAGACTCTCCAGACCTCAGGTAGATTGAGGACAACCTTTCTATACTGTCATGGTACCTCAGACATACCTCCATTATAGCAATTATCATACAGTGTTGTATTCATCTGTGAACCTCTATGCTGTCTAACCAGACTATGAGCTCCTTGAGGAAAAAGGACCATTTTTATTCATCCAGCACAGTATATGGCACACAGAGATGATCAATAAATATTAATTAAATGTTGAATGAAATAAAATGTTACAAAACACTGCTTGACTTAACTTGCAAAACTCCAGCATCTCCCACATGTTCTTCTCTTCATGAATGGTATTTAAATGATGCTGATCTAAATTAGCAAAATTATCTATTGATTGCCTGCTCTGTGCCTCATAGTTTAGAGAACAGAAGATGTGGAATCAGCCCTCTAGGGCTTAGAGTCTTATCAGTGAGACAATATGGCCAACTCTGAAATAGCTTGTCATCATTTAATTGGGTGCTCATAAGTTAGGTCCAAAGATGGATAAGAGGATGGAAGGAGGCAGAACTGAAGCTGAATCTTGAAAAATCAGGTTGTCAAAAATAAACACAGGAGAACAGGGTAAAGGTAAAAGACAAGCAGAGGCCCAGAGATGGGAACAAACATAGCATGCCCTTTCATCAGGTCTTCAGCTGGGCATAGCAATAAAGTCTGTCCAAGGGTACAGAGTGAAGTGAAAGGGTCTTGTGCTCCGGTGGAGCAGGAAGAAGACCCTCACCATCACTGCCCCTTGCAAATCTCACTTCTGTGAAATAACTAGACTAAAATCCCCATTATAGTAGGGACAATATCTGTCTTGTTCACTACTGCATCAACATCACCTAGAACAGTGACTGACACAAACTGGGCACTCACTAAAGGCATTGGGTCACTGATTGAAATAAAGAACATTGCATAACTTAGCACAGTAAGTGATGGTTAAATTCATGCGTAAACTTGTTTAAGTTATGGTTTACCAGATGTTTGGCCAAGCAAGCATTGGCCTGATTGTTACTGTGAGGATATTTTGTGGATTTAAGTCATCAATAAGTTGATTGTATCTATGTCTGATTACATCTGCAATCAATTAAGGAAATTGCCTTCAGCATGAAAAAAGTCTCATCCAATCATTTGAAGGGAGAACAGATAATTTCAGCAGTGAGAAGGAAGAATTTCCATCTCTACTTCAGCCGTCTAGCTTCTCCTGAAGAAGTCATTGAAAATCTTCAACAGAGTTCCCAGCTTGTGGCCTGCCCTATGGAATTCTGACTTGCTCATCCCCACAGTTGCATGAGCCAATTCCTATAACAAATCTCATAACATTTACTTATTTCATAATATGGGTCAAATCTATTTAACAACCATTGTGATATCTAGTTAACTGATTCAACCCACATGTAGCTAGCATGCATATTAGCTACAGATAAAAACAGCATGTGATACAGTCTCTGGAATAAAGGGACATAGTGTAATGGACATGTGAACACTCACCAACTGACGAATAGGACGTTTCTGCAGTTGTCTTATGCAATATCTATAGCACCATTATCTGAAAGTCTCAGAGTATGTTCTAATTATTACTTGCTATAAGTCTGGTGGGGGAGATAAGTGATAGACAAAGAACAAAGAATTATTAAAATTTATTGGAAAATTAGCAATCATCTGGATCATCTGACATCTTACATTCAGTGAGGAGGCCAGAGTAAGACAGTTAGAGATGCACATCTACTAAAAAGGCTGGATGCAGTAAACGGAATTGATTTGTCCTTTGAGGACATAGGACAAATCATGAAGAAATGATAATCTAAAGATGGTGGCAGCTTCAAAACCATGCTCAAATGGCCATAACAGATGTCTCTTAAGCAACCCCAGTTCAAGATTTGAAGGCCTCTGCATAAGCACTACTATGATAATTGGATTAATGCCACATGAAAAAAGAGAAGTAAAGAAGCTTTTTGGGAAGTGAGAAAAAATCATTGTTTCAATGGGAGAAGCCAGGCACATTCAATTCACAAGTCTTTGTTAAACACATACTATATTCCATGCTCTGTCTAGGCCTGATTGTACAAATACCATAAGATATGCTCCTTTCTTAAGGAAGTTATGAACTAGTGAGAGTCAGACTAATAAATGGATAATGTCCATTATGGGAGGCAATTAACATTATCATTGAAATAATATATGTTGGTATCTATCCTAGAGAAATATTTGCACATGTTCACAACCAAAGATTTTTACCAAAGATAATCCCTGTAGCAATGCTTGTAAAAGCAAAAATCAGGAGATGATGGTATCTGTCAGGATTCTCCAGAGAAACAGAACCAATAGGATATACGTACCCATATATTTAAGAATTTATTTTAAGGAATTGACTCCTGTCATTGTGGTGCCTGGCAAATCTGAAATCTGTAAGGCAGGCCTGCAAAATTCAGACAAGAGTTGATGTAGTCTTGAGGCAGAATTTCTTCTTCAGGAAACCTCAGTTTTTGCTCTTAAGGCTTTCAACTGACTGGAAAAGATCCACCCACATTATGGAGGGTAATGTCCTTTACTTAAAGCCAATTGATTATAGATAATAAATCTCATCTACAAAATACCTTCATAGTATCATCTAGTCTAGTATTAATAACAGAATGTCCACATAAACCTGTAGCATAGCCATACTATGTAGTAATATGCAGAAATTAAAAAGAATGAGGTGAATCTTTATGTTCTGGTATGGATAGATACACATAACAGAGAGGAGTAGGAAAAAAAACAAGTTGGTGAACAATACATATAATGGGAGTGGGTCATTATAGAGTACTTTAGCTTTATCTGTAAGGATTTAATTTTTTAATAGGGACAAAATATACTATTTGTTGAGTAATTAAAATAATTTTTAAAATATGTATATAGTATTTTCTTAAAACAGTTTAATCTCTTCTGTTTTCCCTTTCTTCTTCCTAGTATTGTTTGTGTTTTTTTCCTAAAATGGGTAAGAATCTGGGGAGGTTGATGGAAGAATATTCTCAACAAAGGAATCAGCATATGCTAAGTAATGAAAGCCTGAGAAAACAGGATAATTCTAGATCATAGGGTGTGTGGGAGTGTTGAAAGTTATAGGGGTCGGAGTGGGTAGGGAGTGGACACGGTGAATTGAAAATATGATAAGATGAGGCCAAATTATAAAGGTATTTATATGCCAATTCTAAGCAGCTTAGATTTTATTCTGAAAGCTCTGGAAAATCATGGAATGGACCTTAAGATATTTTTTAAACAGGTCATTTTGGGGTTGATGTGGAGGAAAGATTGGGAGGATAGAGAGCCAGCAAGAAGGTCTTTGCAGTAATCTAAGAGAGAAATGATGAGGTCAAGCACTGAGGCAATGGCGGTACAAACGGAATGGGAAGGACATCTGAAAGAAAGTAGCACCTATAGTTGCTGATCAGAGGTGATGGATGCTGGTGAGGGAAGGAACATTGACACGAATACTGAGAAAGTTTATGGTTTGGGCAATTAGGTAGTTAGTGGTTCCAATGAATAAACTAAGAAATAAAGAAATAAAACTTATTTGGAGTGATAAGGGAGGGGACTGATGAGTTCCCTTTTGTTTTCCTTCTTTTTTTTCCCTTGCAATTTTATTGAGATATATTCACATGCCATACAATCATCCACAGTGTACAAACAAGTGTTCACAGTATCATCATATAACTGTACAATCACCACAATCAATTTTTGAACATATTCATTACTCCAAAAAAACTAATAAAAAGAAGAATAAAAATAGAAGTAAAAATGAACACCCAAAACAACCCATCCCTCATGCCCCTACTGTTAATTTACTGTTTTGTCCCCATTTTTCTACTCATCTTCCATACTCTGGATAAAAGCAGTGTGAACCACAAGGTTTTCTACAATCACACGGTCACAACATATGGGCTATATAGTTAAACTTGTCTTCAAGTATCAAAGCTACTGGGTTGCAGTTCAACAATTTCAGGTATTTCCTTCTAGCTATTCTAATACACAAAAAATTAAAAAGGGATATCTATATAATGAATAAGAATAACCTCCAAGGTGACCTCTCAACTCAATTTGAAATCTCTAGGCCACTGAAACTTTGTTTTGTTTCATTTCTCTTCCTCCTTTTGGTCAAGAAGTTTTTCTCAATCCCATGATGCTGGGTTCAGGCTTATCCCCAAGAGTCATGTTCCATAGGGAGAGTTACACCTCTGAGAGAGCAGCAAGTCCACCTGCCAAGATGGCTTAGAGAGAGAGGCCATGATGGGTTCCCTTTTGAACATGCTGATTTTGAGGTACTGTGTGGGACATTCATATAAAGATTTGGCTGTAAGCATTCAGAGATATAGGTCTGAATTCATTAAAGAACTACGAAATGTGGTCATTGCTGCTACAAAGCAGAGGCTAGGCCTCCCTATGGTTGTGCCTAAGAGCCTCCTCCCGAATGCCTCTTTGTTGCTCAGATGTGGCCCTCTCTCTCTAGCTAAGCCAACTTGGCAGGTGAAATCACTGCCCTCCCCACTATGTGCGATCAGACACCCAGAGGAGTGAATCTCCCTGGCAATGTGGAATATGACTCCCGGGGAGGAATGTAGACCTGGCATCGAGGGACGGAGAACATCTTCTTGACCAAAAGGGGGATGTGAAAGGAAATGAAATAAGCTTCAGTGGCAGAGAGAATCCAAAAGGAGCCGAGAGGTCACTCTGGTGGGCACTCTTACACACACTTTAGACAACCCTTTTTAGGTTCTAAAGAATTGGGGTAGCTGGTGGTGGATACCTGAAACTATCAAACTACAACCCAGAACCCATGAATCTCAAAGACAGTTGTATAAAAATGTAGCTTATGAGGGGTGACAAGGGGATTGGGAAAGCCATAAGGACCACACTCCACTTTGTCTAGTTTATGGATGGATGAGTAGAAAAATAGGGGAAGGAAACAAACAGACAAAGGTACCCAGTGTTCTTTTTTACTTCAATTGCTCTTTTTCACTCTAATTATTATTCTTGTTATTTGTGTGTGTGTGCTAATGAAGGTGTCAGGGATTGATTTGGGTGATGAATGTACCACTATGTAATGGTACTGTGAACAATCGAATGTACAATTTGTTTTTTATGACTGTGTGGTATGTGAATATATGTCAATAAAATTAATATTAAAAAAAAGAAATGTGGGCATAAGCATGTATAATGTCAGTTGAAGTCATAGGTTTGGATGAGAGAACTGAAGGAGGATTTGTAGAGATAGAAGAGAATTGGAGTGAAGAATGAATTCTAAAGAATGCCAGTGTTTAAGGGAGAAACAAAGTAGGGGAAGCCTAGAAAGGAGTCAAAGAAGGACTAGCCATAAAAGTAAGGAGGGACATTAGGAGAAAGTTTTAAAGAGGAAGTTGTTCAGTGCTGTCATATGGAGCTAAGAGGTCCAGTAAAATGAGGATGAAAAATACATATTGGATTTCTCAACAGTGAGGTCTTTAGTGATTTTAGTGAGAACGAATTAGGATGTGTGGTGGACAGAATTATGTCCCCTAAAGATGCCTATGTCTTAATCTGAGGAGTCTCTGAATATGTTAGGTTACATGGCAAAGGGAACTTTGCAGATGTGATTAAGTTAAGGAACTTGAGTTGAGGAGATTATTCTGTATTATCCTGATGGGACAAATCTAATCACATGGGTCCTTTTCTGGATGTGATCAGAGGGAGATGTGACTGCAGAAGAGAGAACCAGAGATAAAATGTTGCTGGCTTTGAGGTATAGGAAGGGGGCTATGAGCCAAGGAATGCAGGCAACTTGTAGAAAGTGGGAAACATAAGGAAACAGATTCTACCCTAGAGCCCCCAGAAAGAAATGTAGCTTTTCCACTACCTTGATTTTAGCCAAGTGAGACCTGTATTGGGATTCTAACTTTCAGAACTGTAAGATAATAAATTTACATTAAGCAACTAATTTGGGGAATTTGTTATAGAAGCTATAGAAAACTAATACAGAGGGAGGGGGCAGTGGTCAGGACAGAAGCCATGTAACATGAAAAGAACAGTGACCAGTAAGGGAGAAAATTGAGGTGGTGGATGAAGAAAACTCATTCAAGAGATTTGATTTTTAAGTGGAAAGAGAGCATTAATAGGAAGAGCACAGAGTTTGGAGGGAAGGGTTTTGTGATAGGTTTTAAAAGGGAAGATAAATAAATATATTCAAATGCTTATAAGAAAAAGGAGAAGTTGAAGACATAGAATATAGAGAGGACAAAAATGGAAGGGAGTAATTGGGGAGGCAGGAAACAGAAACACAGGAGCAGCTAGCAATACCAAATAACACAGAAAGTTTCAGAAGACAAAAACAAACTGGATGAGAAGGCCTTCTGGCCCAAGGGATCCTGATGGCAGGAACTCAATGTTATGATCACATATACCCATTTACTTTCTTATTTTGGGCAGTCACTACTTAGGAAGCCTGGAAAAAGAGGAGGCAACTGAGATATAGGGAAATAAAGTGACTTTCTAAGAGTCACACAGAGATCTTCTGAAGTCTCAGTCTCCTCAATTGTGACATGTTCAATGTGACAATGCATGTAAGGTGCAATGTCTGGAACATGGTAAATTCTCATTAAAGTAACTTATTATACCTCTGATAGCCTGGATAGCTAAAGTTTAGAAACACAGGATACATAGTCAGACAGACCTAGGTTTGAGTCCCAGTTTTCCCACTTACTAGTTGTGAGGCTTGTGGCATAGTGACTAATTAACACATAGGAGACAGAAATTCTGGTTTCAGGTTCTTTACATTTTCCACCATGTCACACTACCTACCTTTATGATTACACAAAAGCCTGCTCTGGGGCATTCTGCCAAACACTGCTATTGTTAAAAGCTTTACCATTAAGAGATGATAAACTCTACAGGACCTATAACATTTGCATCTTACATTCTATGAACTCATTGGACTATTTGCGTGGTGCCACACAACCCAAGGGACTTTGCCAGTCGAAAGAACAAAGACACCAAATATTTTCTGAAACATAAACTTTATTCAGGGCTTACTCACAAGGAGGCAGAAATCAGCAAAAAATCAAACGGCTTTTGTCTTCACGGGGCGAGTACAGCATTCAGCAGGGTAGCTGACTGCCCTATCAGGCTAACCAGTCAAGCTAGTTTTAAGGGCTTTTTACACAAAGACATTCCTAAGGGTATGAGAGCATGGCCTCTAGAACAGGGGTCTTGTGACATAGGAGTGATCGATTATGATGTGCAGGAAGGGAGTAGAGAACTTCCAAGGGGGCTCAGGAAGGAGGTAAGCTATAGATTAACTCTTGATGTATAAGGTCTGGTTTCTATACATACACAGTCCAGCTGCACATTCTTTCCAGGACACAGAGATGGTGGATTAAACGTTAACTGATGTAGGTCACACAGGCTGCTAAGCGCCAAGTCTCACAGGCCCCAAGTTAGGCCAGTGGCCCTTACACTTGATGTCACAATTCTGTGGACATGTTAGAAAGAAAGAACAATAGTGAATATGTCCTTTTCAGTTATAAAAGAGTTCAAAGGAAACCTAACAGAAAAATCTGAAAAGCCTCCCTTTACCTTGATGAATATGTAAATATTCATGATAAGATTTGATGATGGTACTGTATTTGAATGAAAACTGAAACACTAAATATTTTAATCAAGTCAGCCATCCTGTGCAACAGAAGTAATCTTTCCTATAAGAGGCTCCTGAGTGGATGATGGGATGTTGTCTGATGTAACAGTGATTGACTATTTACTTCTATTGTTAAACTTCATCTCTTCCTTTCATAGTTTTGAAGGGACATTGATTTCAATATAAAAAAAATCCTAAATGAGAAAAACAGGAAATTTAAATCCACAAAGTAGAAGTGAATGGAGGAAAGCACATAAAGTTCAATGGGAAGTTAAGAGGGGAAATGGGAAAGAGATCTTAGCCATAATGACTGCCTGGAGACTGTGTGTAGTTCTGGGGATTTTTCCTGATTCCAAGAGTAAACAATCTAAAGGTAAGAGCTCGGCAGGGTAAAGTGTTGTTATTCAAGCAGGCCAGGTAATGGGAGCAGAGCCACAGAGAGTCGTCTCTCGACAGCTCCCCAGCTGCCTCCACTCCCATCCTCTCACACACTGGGCCACAGATGGTAACTGAGGAAAAATAGGCTTTTTATGAACTATTGTCATAGGAGCCAAGTAGAGCCTCACCATCCGTGCAGAATGCCTCAACCATTGCTTGACATCTTTTCCTATTCCATGGGGATAGCAGAAAACTGCCTGAAAGTATGTAGTCCCTTTAGGCTCCATTTCACCCTCCAATGTCAGTTTTGTTCAGACATGAGGACTGGTCAGTAGTTTTTTACCTCTTATTTTTTATACCATGGATGACTGGAGTTATTTGCCCCGCTCTGTAGAGAATAAAAGAAAGAAGAAAAACAGGCATACTTTTCTCATCAGATTCTCAAGACACTATTTTCTCTTATGACATCTTCCTAAAGACACTTGTGACTTGCAATCACAGATTGTGTGAGTTTTTAGTCTGAGAGATAGTCAGTGTCTCTCTTAGGATTTCTTTTATAAAGTAATTGTTATGTTTTTCAATCGAGAAGAGAAGAGAAGATGAAAACTCTATCAAAAGGAGTTTTATTGTCCAACCGTGCTCAGGCGGGCTGAAGCCTAAGAAAATGGCAACAGCCCCAAGCCAAGGGAACAGTAGGGCTTATAAAGGATGGTTGGTGGGAAATCCTTTGTCCAGGGATGTGGAGGCTGGCAGGTCTAGGTATGGCAGTTTCTCAGTGGCTCCTTTTGGGAAAGGGGGTAGCTGGCAAGTTTCCATTGGCCAATTTGAAAGTGGGGGCTTGGAAGTGGGAAAGTTTAAAATTTTAACGTTCAGGATTCCTAAGGGTGGGGACAGTAGCTTACTGCAGACCCTCAGGGTTCCTAGGGCGGGATGAGGGGTGATGGCTCTATCGCAAAATTCCTAAGGGCAGGGATGGGGTGAGGGCCCAGGGCCTGAACCTAACACTAATATGTTCCAATAATCAATTATTTTAATGCCTCTACTTACAGGGAGACCCTGTATTTTACTAAAATTAATATTACTAAAATATTTCAGTAATATTACTGAAATATTACTGAAAACACTCTTAATGGCTTTGAAGAGATCTGTAGCTTCCTCTGACATCTGTACAGACACTATAAAATACCCTGGGTAAACTTACATTAAGATGATCAAACTCCAAATAATTTATTTGTGTTCCTGACTTCCATTCTTTCTCGGTATTACTGCCTTGAATTAATAGTGTGTCATTTTCCCCAAGGGCCTACAGGATTCCACAAGCAGAACACATTCATCCTCCTGCTACCCCTGTGGACAAGAAAGGCAGAAGAAAGATTAGCCCCATTTTACAGTGTGAGAAAATGAGGAACTAGGACATAAGTGATATGCTGCATAGAAGGTTAGAGGCAGAGATGTAAGTCTTACTGAAAGGAGAGTAGAAGAAAAAAACAGGAGACTAATGACCCTCACATATCTGTGATTCTGGAGTTAATTTGCACACACTATTAGTTAAAACCTACCATGACTCTTATATATACCATCTAGTATGATACCACAAAACACGATGACATCAGAAGTAGACATCTGGATAGGTCCATGTGCCAAATGAAAGACATGTAACTGACTTTTGAGCTGAAGTATATATAGGTACTAATTTTCTAGAAGGCCAGCTTCATAGGGTAGAGTGCTCCTGTAGACTTCTGGGATGTGACAGCAATACCTGGGGCTATCTTTCAAGCAGCACTTGGACAAGGAAAGTTTATCTGAAACAAGGGCAACAAAGATCTGGTGTAAGATAGAAGCAGAAGGCCTGTAAACTTTGTCTGTGGCTGAAGGGCAATATACAGTTCTTAAACACAGTCAGGGTGGAATGGGCAGCTTTTCCTGTCTTTATAATAAGACCTAGAAGACAACTTCACAAGAGTATCATTTTTAATCATGCCACAATCAGCCAAGGATGAAGAGTCAAAAAATTATTATCCAAGAATGGAAGAATTCATTTAATTAAGCAGTCATGCCACATAGTTAGATATAATCTACTGAAGTTAAATTTTACTTTTCTGAACTATTTTCCTTTTAATGATCACATGTGGGAAAGATAAACCCAGAATGTCCATTGTAATACTAGACAGGGGTAGGTTTCCAGAACACACCTGCTGAGCTGACCAATAGAGTCAAACGAAAGACTATTTGTTGGGCAGTTATTCAGAGAACAAAGCACAAAAGGCAGTCATAAGCATTAATTAAGTCAGTCATTTTGCCAGATTTACCATATCTCTTTCTGTTCATGAGGATCTTTATTTCTCGTGTGTATGTGGGGGGGGGGGAGGGATAATATTAGCCTATATACTTCCAATCAAACAGAGGGAGTGTACATAATTTGAATCTTGTCTTTGCAAATAAATTAGCTGATTGTTCTTGGCAAAATTACTAAACTTCTCTGAACCTCAGTTTTCACATTTATAAAAATGAGAATAGAAATAGTACCTACTCATTGAGTTGTTGCAAGGATGAAATGAGAGGAAGCATGTCAACACTTAACCTGGGGTCTGAAACACAGTAAATTTTTAATAAGTATTTGCTGCTGTTACTATTATTACCATTATCATCATTATTCTCAAGATCTTCATTCCAAATCACTTTTCACTGAACTTATGATTCTTTCTGGACCCAGCTCTCCTAGCCCTGCCATAGCCAGGTTAAGAATACATTTTTTTTGCTCTTTCCTTGATCTCTTGATCATACCCATGGGTCACGGGCTCTCTCCACCCAGTCAAAAGTTCTAGCTTCAGTCTGAACTCCCATAGAACCCAGCCTTAAACAACCTCCAACTTAAAATAGGATTTGCCTTTGTGCTTCTATAGCTGGTTCTTGATCTTAAACTACATAAATTTCTGGATTTCTGATGTCCTTGACCTCACAGACCTGATTTTTAACCTGCTCTGTGCCCATATGCCTGGATTCTAGACCTTAAGTGTACTTCTGACCATGCATAACTCTAGACTCTTTGTCCTTGCCATAGGGTCTTGGCCTCCAAGACTTGGATCCCTTTAATCTTCTGTCAACCACTAATATAAGAAACCTTCTGGTTGCCAATTCAGAATCAAATTCCTGTTTCAGATTGCCAATCTGATCATTGCTATTTTGATCCTGTGTTCAGGCAGTCTTGTCTTACTGGGCCATGATACTGAAACACAACAGCATAAGTTTCACCCTAAAGGAGCCAGTTGGTAGCAGCAATTGTAATCATCACTTCCAGTTTCTGACTGTACCCATCCCAGTGTATTAATGGTGTCAAATACATGAGCAAAGAACACATTTGGCTGCACTAGCCCCACCAACTATGTGTGAGTGCAGTAATCCATGTTCAATAACCCATTTGACACTAGTAAGAAAACAAGGTTGTAAATAATTCCACAATAATACAATTTAAGTTAAATACCATGCCAGAAGATTTTCAGAGTTGTAAACTATATTTTCAGATAGTCAAAGCAACAATTGATGTCAACATAGACTAAATCTGAATGTTCCAGTAGGGAGTTTGATTATTATGAATAGGATATAAATTGTGGCAGGGGTGAATATCAGAAAGTATAATGACCCAGTGACAGTTTATGAGAGAAAGATAATCTGAGGCTAGAATTTACAACTTGAGAGGAAGTTAACCTTTCAAACATCTGCACCTGACACTTTTCCACAAGACTATTGGGAAATGGAATTCAAAATGACCTCCATTCTCAGGTACCTTACCTCCTGAGTTTCTCGGGTTTCTGCAAAATCAGTTTCCAGAGTATGTGAGTTTCCCAAGCACAGTTACTTAAATGAGCAAAGATGATTGCCTGTAATAGACCCTTCATTGAATGAGGCAGAAAGAGTCTTCTGGTGCAAAGCCTCTATGGCATGTGTGAATTGAAATGGTTTAAACAAACATAATAGTGACAGGATAGAGGGCAAGAAGCACTGCCTCCAGAGTGACTACAAGGAGGATTCATGAATAAGGGCAGTCAGTTTGAGCCATGTTTGCATTTTTTGTCTTTGCTGGGAGTTTCTCTTAATGGATAATCTTTAAAAAGAATGTGTGATGAATTTATCCAATAAAAACATAACTTGATATGATGGAATATGATCCATATTTTATACATATTGTTTTTCTTCTTCAATTTTATGATGTCTCAAACACTAACCAAGGGAAGAGTTAAGTGAGAAAATACAGGCAGGGAATAGAAAGCTATACTCCTCCGCTACACTGTGATGGAGATTCTGTCCCCAGCAAGAATCAGCCTGATAGGTAGATTGATTATAACTACCCTGATAATTTTAGGGTATGTTTTATGGGGTATCAGAAAAGAAACTGCAACAACCTCAGCCAGAAGATCTCCAATTTTTGCTGCAGCCTAAATGTCCCATCATTCATGATTCATTTCCTGTGCTGCCTCTCTTGTAAGAATCATTATGATTATAATTGTTCATTGTCCATATTCCCTACTAGACCGTAAGCTCTGTGAGGATGGAGACCATTCTTCCACGACCAATGATACTGGTCTGTAAACTGCATAAATCAAATGCCCTTCCCAGTGTTTGTTACTTACCCATTTATAGGGCTGATCCAAGCTAAATTTCTATCAGCTACCCTCACCACAGTGTGAACACATTTCTACTATAAGGAGGTTATGCTTGAGGGGAAGGAATTGTGTGGGGGCCAGATGTAACATAATGGTACTAGGCAGGTGAGGCAGGAAGCCAATGACACAAGGAGGAGGTAGAAGGACCTGGAAGAAAATCACCATTTTGATGTGGGTAAGCCCTGACCCCTACAGAAGTTACTTCAGATCTGCGTCACTGCAGTGAATGATGTGGTCCTCCACTAAAGAGAGCACTCTTCTTGCCCTGTACTTCCTATCTTATTTACCATGATTTCCCACACTACATGGAAGCTTTTCAACAGCAGCTAGCTCAAAGCTCATATCAGCATGAAAGCAATTAGTCATTTTGTATCACCTTCTATCTAGACTGGGGTTTTGTTCCATGCTTTGACCCTTAACTGTCTCTCCATGGGTTAACTTTCTCCCAGTGAGTTGATTTATATTTATCTGTGATACTGCATTAAAAATCACAGCATCACAGAGAAGAAAACTAGAGTGCAATGCTGCTGCTTCCTATTAATCTATAACTAGAGGCTGTTTTAGTAAAGGCCTGTATACAATCTCTGTGTGAATGTAAATTCATTTGCCAATTGTTTCAGATAGATAGATAGATAGATAGATAGATAGACAGATAGAGAAATAGATAGATAGATGATAGATGTATGCATATAGTCTCCTTCCAAATACTGAGAATATGCCAGTGATTCTCATACGTGTGTGTTTGGAGAAAGGATGGTACATAGTAGAATTTCCAGTGGCTTTTTCAAACTATACATGCCTCTCCTTGGAGATTCTATAACTTCCCTCACACTAAGTCCCCTCCTCCAATTTTAAAATCACCACAGGGTAACGAGACAGGTTACTGATGGGTGTCAATTTCACAGTGTGGAGGCAGAAAACACGTTGATAACCACTATATTAAGCTCAAGATAAACAGCTGACTGCTTCCCACTCCTGCACCACCAGTTTTACATGTCTATTCCATTAGGAATCCCACGGGAGACTGCATTACTAGATCTATTACAAACTGCCTTAGGAAAAACAATTAGTCGAAATTCACATTGTCTATAAATTATGCATAGCTTAGATTTTCCTGACTGTTTCCCAAATTAACTCCACACTATTCCCCTGCCAAGTTCAGGCCCTCATCACTTCTTGCAGTTGTCTTCTAACTGGTCTCATTGACACTATCTTCCGCCCCCTCCAAGGAGGGTTATCTTGCTAAACTTTAAGCTTAATCAGTTAATCTCTGGTAAAAACCCCTCAAAGGCTTCAAGCTCCCAGGTCCTTGGCAGGGTATAGTAAGTCGTCCGTAACCTAGCCTCTGGTTTCCAGTTTGGCCACATCTCCCGTTGTTCCCCTTTATACTTTAAATCTCAGTCACACTAGGCTATAAATACTTACAGTCTCCTCAAACACACCACAGTGTTTCAGACCTACATGGTTTTGTGAAGCTCTTCACACTTCTTGAAATACTTTCCACCACCACTCCCTTTTCACTTGGCACCTGCTTTTCATCCTTGAAAAAATGTCCTCATGTGTACTAACCTCTGTTATGCTCCATCTTCCCACCAGAGGCAAAATTTCCCATCCCTCATCTGAACCATCTTGTGCACATTTCTATTGTTGCACTTGGCACACTGCAGTGTAATATTCAGCTTACACATCTGTCTGTTTTCTCTGCTAAACTGTGAATTACTTGAGGTCAGAGCTTATGTGTGTCTTTGTATCTCTAGGTCTAAGCATAGAAGTTGGCATATAGCAGCTGCATAGTAAATATTTGGTGAATTGCACCAAGCAGGAAAGAAAAGTTACTTGTATTTCAAATCAAGACAGCCTCAATTTCAGTCAATGGACTCACAAACATTCAAGTTCAGAATGATTGATAACTCTACTGTCACCCAGGCAGTCACCAAATTCTGTCAATGATTTCTTTGAAATGTCTCTCAGAAGCTTTCTCAACCCACTGCAATTCCCCTACGTCAGAATAGTGTCCCAGGATGCTTGACTAATAATACCGAAGTCACCTATCTGATCTCCCTAATTCTGTTCTTTTGTCCCTTCTGTCTAGCCATTCTCCAGATTGCCAAACCCATCTTCCTGAAACCCTGCCAGTCCCTTTCTCTACATTCAACAGTGGCTCTTCACTACCAGCATAATAAAGCCAAACTCCTTAGCCAGGAAGTCAAGCTCCAGCCTATACTTTCTAGCTCATACTTCCTTGATATGAGCCCTCCATTCAAAGTCTTACCCAATAGGTAGGAAAAGTCAATAAAGTAGAGTTTAAGGATTGACTATTTACAACTTTAAAACATCTATATGGCAAAATAAGTATCAGTCATGTAAACTATGGACCATAGCTAATTGTAGGTGTTTACCAATATTGTTTCATCAATTGTAACAAAGGTACCATACTAATGCAAAGTGTTAATAATAGGGACAACTGTGCTGGGGGGTGGGGTGGTATATGGGAACTATGTATTTTCTGCATTATTTTTCTGCTCTACAATGACCCTATAAAAAAAAAAAGACCAAAAAACAAACTGGAAAATGTTTTCAACACATAAAACAGAAAATAGGAGAATTTCTTTAATGTGCAAAGGGCTCATAAAAACCAATAACTGAATAGAAAAATGAGCAAGAGAAAAAGAAATGAAAATGGCCCATAAACATATAAAATGTTACCTCATTCATAATTAAATACAAATTAAAACAATGAGATACTGTATTTCATGCATCAGACTGGTAAAGATAAAAACTTAGAATACCATGTGTTAGGATGAGTGTGGATAAAATGTAACTTGAGTATGTTATTGGTAGGACAACAAATCATTATAAGCTATCTGTAGGTAAATTTGACAATACCTAATCAAATTTAAATTGCACGTATTTTGGACCTAGACATTCCAATTGAAAGGATTCTTTTCTACAGAAAAACATACATGAATGTACAAAGATTGATGTACAAGCATGTTTTAGCAGCACTGTTTGTGATAGTAATAAACTTTCAATCTAAATATCCACCAGTGAAGGATTAGGTCAATAAAATTATCATATGGCCATACAATGGAATTCTACATAGCTGTTATAAAGAATGAGATAAATCTATATTTATTTACATGAAAATATGTCTACAGTACCTTTAAAGCAAAGATGTGAAACATTATGTGTAGTATGAGTCTATCTTTTTAAAAAATGTGTATACATATAACAAACATGTATCATGTATATATGTAAGGATACACTGCTATGATATTAATTTTTAGCATATTCATGTGATATTCATTTTGTTTACTGGATAACTAAAAAAAGTTGACCTGCTCATTTTTTAAAGTCCAGCTCAAAAGCTAGCTGCTCCACAATGCTTTCCTGATCACTTCAACTGCAAGTGCTCTCATCCTCCCCTGAATTCTAATAGCACTACAACACTGTTTTAACACCTAGAACATTCTTTCATGTGGCAGTTTTATGCACATATCTGAGCTTTTCAACTAGATTATAAGATTGAAGACAAAGTTCCAGCCTTTTTATATGTCCTAGAGCATCAACAATAATGCCATATCTAGAAAATGTGCTCAATAAATTTCTTGGATGAACAAAAGTATAGAATCCCATTTAAAAA
Organism: Choloepus didactylus; assembly: GCF_015220235.1. Taxonomy (NCBI): domain Eukaryota; kingdom Metazoa; phylum Chordata; class Mammalia; order Pilosa; family Megalonychidae; genus Choloepus; species Choloepus didactylus. The sequence goes on from NC_051334.1 coordinate 140,197,821, forward strand.
ACACTTAGTTTAAAATTATATCTTAATTTTATACTATTTTCATAAAGCAAGTTGTAATTGTCCCATCTATCTCCTCTCCACCATCAATCCCAATCCTCCTGAGGTAATTAATGTTAACAGTTTGTTGTAAATCCTTCTGTACCTTTGTATCTTTTTCTTAAAACATGTACATGCATAGAGATACACATCTAGGGGCTTTTTGTTTACCAAGAAACCTGCCTCTTCATCAATATGTCAACATGTCTTACATATTTAGTTTTACCATGAGGTTAAAAAATATGCATCAGACTACTATACACATGCGCGCGCACACACACACACACACACACACACACACACACTTACATGTATTAGATTAGAAAAAAAATTAGTAGTCCTACTCCCTAACCCAAGCATCATAAAGATGGGTCATTCAGAGAAAACAGGTAGTAAATTCATCCCAAGATCTGGGATACTGTAAAATATTTTCTATTTTTCTAATTTCTTAGCTACTTTCTAAATAAAAGAAGGAGACAAGGCAATGCAGTGTGATAGAAAACACCTGGACTGGAAGCCACAAGGACAAGGTTCTAGTCTACCTCAGCTCTTAAGTAACCATCTGCTTTTAGGCAAACCCCCTCGTAACTCAGTTCCCTCATGCATAAAATGATGCCATTGGACTTTATGAACTTTAAAGGTCTTTCCAGTTTTTATGTTCTAATCTATATTAATAACTCCCACTATCTGATAAATTCCAGAGAAACAGCTTCGTTATTCAATGAGCCTGGCTCAGCACACACAGTGTTCCCCTGTGACTTTACATACTTTCTGCTTCACTCCCAAGAATACCAGACCAAGGCCAGCTCTTCCCATAACCTAATATTTGGGTCATTCACTTTCTTGCCTTTCTAATTCACCCTTATCTTTCTACTCCTTCTTAATACTGAATGATTTATTTTAGTCCTTTTAGTTTCTAAAGAAATGCCTGTGCTACAAATGCAATCCTTGGTTTCAAGTCTCACAAAGTCCAAGGCTCCTGATTCAGGGGTATCCCTTTTGACCAAAGAATGTGGATTACTAGGAAATCAATGACCGGGTATTAGGATGTCCCTGAGTTCCCTGACAGGCAAAATTTTGCATTCTGATGTATATTTGTGTCTTTCTAATGGAAGTATCTCTAGCTTTCAAAAGTTTCCTATGGGGGTCTGAGACTCAAAAGTAATTGAGAATCCCAAGTCCTAAACTCTGAACTGAGAGGTTCCCTAACCCCTCCTTTGTTCTGAGCACATCGTTCAATCTCAGTCTTTCTTGAGTGAACCCCTACCATCATCCTCAACTCTTCTTGCATCTACACTTTTCTAGTAGACTGATTACCCTAGCCGACTCATCTGAATCAGTGGTCATCTTGGGTTGTCGTTCTTAAGGTATTTTCTCTTGCTTCTACCGCCCCAGGACATTTAACAGCCCTTTTCCTTGTACTCACCTCCTGATCTCCCAATTTCCCATCCCATTTAATGGTCTTCATTTCTGAGCCATGTTCTGAACCACATTTAGATAAATGTCCCATAAATTATTAGCATTTATATTTGCAATTCAATAATAATGGCAAAAATAATAACAGCTAGCATTTATTGAGTCTTTACTATGTGCCAAGTTCTATTCAGTGTTTGCTTGCATTGTCACATTTACTTCACCCAACAAATCTATGAGTTAGCTACTATTATTATCTCCTTTTTACGGTTAAGAATACTGAGGGACAGAGACACAAAGTAACTTGCCAAAGGTTATATAGCTATTAAATGGCAGAGCTAAGACTTGTGTCCAAGTCTGCTGACCCCAAATTCCATGTTCTTGACTGTTATTATATACTTCTCTTTTCCATTTGATTTCTCATGTCCTCATTTTAATCATATTTAAAGATAGATTTCATAGCTGAAATTTCCAAGACTGACTTTCTCTGTGGACTAGAAGATACTTTTTTGATTGTCTAAAAATATTTTTAGAAACACTGGGTATTACACAGGAATTCCACTCTTAGGTATATATATATAAGACAAGTGATCATATATATCTATGAAAATACTTTCACACAAATGTTCATAGCAGATTTATTCAAAATAGCCAAAAACTATAGTTAACTCAAATGTTCGTCAACAGGTGAATGGATAAACAAATTGGATTATACAGTGGAATACTATTCAACATTAAAAAGAATAAATTACTGATAAATGCAAAACATGGATGAAAAGCCAGAAAGAAAAGGCTGAATACTGTATGATTCTATTTTTAGGAAATTCTGGAAAAGGCAACTGATCTATATAGTGACAGAAAGCAGATCCATCATTGCCTTTGAGGTCAGAAGATTATCTGGGAAGGGGCACAAGGGAACTTGAAAAAATGATGGAAATGTTATCCATCTTGATCTGGATGACTACATGAGAGCACACATTTGTCAAAATTCACTGGGCTGTACACTTTAAAGTATACCCCAATAAATACTGAACAAAATCCAATTGGGGTTTGGAATGTAAATATAAGTGCTCCAACCTTACTCATTTAAGATAGACAACAAATTAAGTTGAACACCAAAAGGCCCAAACTATGCAACTTCAAAATACATAAGCATATTCTCAAGTCCTGAGACATAAATAGTCACCAAAATATATATTCTCTCAATTGCCCCATCTACAGCCACAGAGGATCCCCTCAGGATAAAGCAGTGGTTCTCAACCTGGGGCAATTTCATCCTCTAGGAGACATTTGATAATGTGTGGAGACATTTTTGGTTGTCACAGCTTTGGGATTGCTGCTGGAATCTGGTGGGTAAAGGCCAGGGATGCTGTTAAATATCCTATAATGTACCAGACAGATCCCCATGACAAATATTTACTCAGGCAAAAATGTCAAGAGTGCCAAGGTTGAGAAACTTTGGGGATAAAGTATTGCTACAGCAAATTTTTATGTGACTATTAAACCAGGAGGCAAGTATGTGAACAAATCAACCTCTATTAAAACTGACCATATCAGCTAGTTGTTCCTTTTGAAAACAGCAAACAGGGTCTGCAAGAATGGGCATAGTATGACTAAATTGTAATTGGGGTGGGATGTGCGGGTGGTATTGAGGTAATGAATGTACTTACCATGCTGCTTGGTCATATAACATAAAGGACATCCACAAGGCAGCTCAAGAGCACTGAGTAGTTGAACTGATACACCGAAGAGGACAAAGGCTTCAATAGCCAAATTTGAAATTTGACCACTGAACCATTTTGCCTCAGGCTATACCTGCAAGAGAACACAATGTCACTTCTTAATCTGAATTTTGTTCTAGAAAAATATGTTGGAATGAGGGATTTATTGTTGTGCCTTAAGCCAGGAATTTTGTTTCTTTTTAAAAATAAATACTCTAGAGACGTCAAGCTGCAGAGAGGGAAGTCACATTAAAAAGAGAGAAAAGGAGATGCTGGCTGCCCTAGTAACCAAAAAGTACCTAAAAGATTTCATCAAACTCATTGTACACTATTTCAGTTTTTACACAATTTCTTTAAATGTGGGAAGGCTTGAAATAGACTGATAAATAATTGCCCAAATAGGCCTAACACTTTCTAATATCCCATCGTGGAACTTCTTTCAGTACCACCAAAGACATAATTCTGAATTGTAAATGAAAAATAGCAGAATAGCCTCTTTTCCCTCTTCCTTCCATTAAAAAGGTCTACAGTGTAAAGCAACAAAGGAACTCTCATACAGTACAAAAGACGTTTCTCTCACATACCAGATTTGCCCACTCTACTAAGCATGTAACAAGCATTTCTCAAATCATTCCTTTTCAAAACTAGCAAGATGATCTTAAGAACCAAACATGTTACTAGCTAAATCCCCTCAGCTGTTACAGATGGGGTACAGCCAAGTAGGATGGAAAAATATCAATGATTTTTAAAAGAAAGTGACTTTTTATTTAATTCAAATGGTCCTACTATTGTTAAAATGTTTGGGGTTGAAAAACAAATAGAGAAAATCAGCAAAGTACAGTAAAAATTACCCTGCCCAAGAAGATAGCAGCATAGTCCTGATTCTGCCACCAACCAGCTATATGATCTTAGGTAACTCATATAGCTCTTTGGGTCTCAGTTATTTCATATGTAAAGTGACAGGGCTAAACCAACTAATTTTTAGGTTTTCTCCCAAATCTATCACTCAATGTTTTAATGTAAGAACACAGTGGAAAAAGCACTCTGTTTTCTAATTCAGTGCTATTCTTTTGAACTTTGTAGAATTTTTTTTTAAGTTTCATGTATTATGCTTGATCTGCTGTGTCCTTATCTAAATTCATTTTCTACCCAGCATTTTTAATACACTGGTAAGCAGACCTTGATTTTCAAAAAACAGGTTTTTTGTTTGTTTGTTTTAACAATGGTTATCCAATATTCCTGCTCCAGAATGTCAACACCAAATTTCCTAGTTATGGGTGAATCATTGCAGAAATGTTAGCTTATGATAAATTCAATAAAGACAGACTCTGAGCTGCTAGAAGCTGCAGGATCACCTGGACTCACCAGAGACCGCTGAGTATTTAACAGTAGAAGCTTCTTGTGTATATAGACAAAGAAAGAATTAATCTGCAGGAAGGAAAGCATTCTAAATTAAGAACATTTTTGGGAATTAATGGAACAAGAGAAAGCCCATATTATTTTCTGGAATACAAATAATTGAGTTAGCTATATAACCCAATAGTTGAGATTTAATTTAATTTTTGCATAGTAAAATGACATTCAATAACAAAAGGATTTAAAAATGACTCTTTAGTTTTAAAGTGTAACAGAAGTCACACTTGTTTTATTATGACTGTTATTACAGGACCATATTCAGACAATATAAACATTATGTATAAATGAAATAAACATAATAAGTGTTTTATATTTCAGGTATGACACCTTTTGCCAAACTGTATTAAGAAAAATATAGAATTCCAAATAAGCACTGTTACTGTATTGAATTGATGGTGGTAAAATTCGTTGGGACTTCCCATATACAGCCTTCAGTATGCTTCATGGTTTCTATCAATGTCATACTCGATACTTGAAGGCAAAGATTTTCTGTTACTCTTAAGGTACACAGAGAGAATTTAAATTCCATTCCTCTATATACTAAATTCATTTATTTTTTGATATGAAACAAGCACAAAGATAAAATCCTGGGACTATAAAGGAAATTGGAAAAACTTAATTAGTGAAGCAAATACATTAGGTAGTAGGCAGTAATAGCATAGGCAATAAAGCCAAGGAGAATTAAAAACAAATTTCTGCAGCATCCTCCTATGAATGGTATTCTACCTCACTGTCCTTTAATACAACCTGAATTATCAGATAATAGAATGTTTACCTAGCTAAAAGTTTTAACTATGACTAAAGACCAAGGAACATTATAAAAGTACACCCACAATGGCCCTTTTAGTTTGGTTCCATCTCTTACAAACACTTGGTCTATTTTAGATGAAGAAAAAAGGACAGGTATAATCTTGAGAAAAGCTTAAATTTCATAGAGCTAAAAATCACAGTAGCTTTAGCTTTTAATTCTAACCAGAACTTTAACAGAAATATGTCTTGAAGGTTTAGTTCAGCTGATTAATAGCTCCTAAAAAGTTTGCCTGTATCCTCTCATCTATAATAACTCCAATTTTCCAAACACATATTGATTACCTATTATGTGCTAATCTCACTCCCCAAGTCAGGAGAAAGGAAAGCAAGGAAAAATGGATAAGTCAGTCCCCTTCCTCTGAGTGCTCACAGTCATAAATTCAGTACGATCTGAGGGATATGAGTTTTCAGAGGAAGGAATGGATAACTTTGAAGCAAAAGAATGCATGAAACAGAGAAGTCTTTACAAGGTTATATTTGAACAGTGCCTTGAAGGATGCATATAAGAAAAAGAAAAAAAAAACAGGAGGGAATGTCAAAAAACAAATAGCTGTACATACAACATGGAAGCATGAGAAAACAGGGCATAAACAAAGAACTATAGAATTACTAATTTGGTATAATTAGAAGTGGAGTTCCTATGTGGGTGTTGTGAGGGATAAGGCCATAGAGATGGGTGGAGGTCACCTCCAGAGACCTTCAAATGCCATATTAAGGTTCTTTGATGTTGTCCTGAAAGCTATGGGAAGCTATTTCATGATTTTAAACAAGAATGACATGATCAGAATTGTATTTTAGAAGGATCATTCTAACAGCAGTGGGAGAGATGGAAAGGAGGGTGTTAATTTTGGAGTTGGAGAACTACCACAATAATCCTGACAGTAAGTAACAGCACTGAAAGCCATAATTGTATGTCAGCTTCAATTCCCAACTTTTCTCAGAAGCCTAGCAATAGGAATTGAGAAGGACCATTCTATAAGCCACAGTTTTGTTACCCCGATGGGTCAGTAGAACAATGGGTGAAAAAACTTAAGGCTGATGGCAAAATAGTAGTTAAAGTGATGAACAATGAGGTCCAGTCTGGTTAAGAAATGAAGTCAAGCAATAGGCAGGATTTGCCCCCATAATCTCTGCCCCCTAGTGTCATTCCTGTGATCGTGTTCCTTTACATGGCAAAAGGAAGATTATCTAAATTGGCTTAATCTAATCACATGAGTCATTGAAAAGCAGAGAGTTTTGCAGGCTGGTGGCAGAGGGGAAGTCAGAAATTCTGATTCAAAGCACGAGAGTGATTTGATGTGCCATTGCTGACTTTGAGAACGGAAGAAACCATGTGACAAGGAATATAGGCAACCTCAAGGAATTGTATGCAGCTCTGGGTGGCAGACTAAGGTCCGACAGACAGTTGAAAGGAACTGAATTCTACCAACAATCTTCAATGAGCTTGGAAGCAGTTTTTTTTTATTCAATTTTTATTGAGATTATTCACATACCATACAATCATCCAAAGTGTACAATCAGTTGTTCACGGGACATCATATAGTTGGGCATCGATCACCACAATTAATTTTTTTTCAATTTTAGAATATTTTCCTTAATCCAGAAAAGAAATAAAAAGAAAAAATAAAGCTCAAATCCTCCCATACCCCTAATCTCCCTTCCATTATTGACTCATAGTATTGGTATAGTACATTTGTTATTGTTGATGAAAGAATTTTAAGATATTACTAACTGTAGTACATAATTTTCAATAGGTACATTTTTCCCTATAAACCCCTCTATTATTAACTTCTAGTTATAGTGTCATACATCTGTTCTAGTTCATGAAAGAAATTGCTAATTTTTGTACAGTTAATCATGGACATTGTCCACCACAAGATTCACTGTGTTATGCATTCCCACATTTTTAGCCTCCAACTTTCCTTCTGGTGAAATGGGTGACTCTAAACTTCCCATTTCCACCACATTCATAGACCATTCAACATTGTTAGTTATTCTCACAATAATGCACCACTGTCCCATCTGTTCATTTCCAAATGCTTAAGTTCAACCAAGTTAAACATTCTGCTCATAATAAGCAACCACTCCTCATTCATTAGCCTCAATCTATATCTTGGTAATCTTTATCTCATGTCTATGAGTTTATATATTATAATTAGTTCATATCAGTGAGATCATACAACATCTGTCCCACTGTGTCAAAAACTTCACTCAATATAATGTCCTCAAGTTTCATCCATCAACCCATTTTTTGACAGTTTTGTTCATGCACCATATCTTCCATCCTAAGTAAACAATCAATGGCTCCCTGTATAATCCCATAATTATGCATTCACCTCCACCACTATCTACATAAGGACATTTCTATTTCTTCCACAAAGAGGAAGAGTCAAAAAGGTAGAAAGACAAAAGAAAAGGAAAAAAAAAAGAAAAAAATACAGCTAAAAAGCAACAAAAGAAAAGATAAAATTAAAATACAGTACAATAAAAGAGTCAGACAACATTATCAATGCTGAAAATTCCATACTCCTCCCTTATATCCTCCTTATAGGCATTTAGCTTTGGTATATTGTCTTTGTAACATTAAAGGAAGCATAATACAACATTTCTGCTAACTATAGACTCTAGTTTGTATTGATTGTATTTTCCCCCAATACCACCCCATTTTTAACACCTTGCAAGTTTGATATTCATTTTTTCTCCCTCACGTAAAAACATATTTGTATACTTTATCACAATTGTTGACCACTCTAGGTTTCAGTAAGTTATATAGCCCCAGTCTTTATCTTCTCTCTTTCCTTCTGGTGTCCCACATGCCCCTAACCTTCCTCTTTCAACCATACTGACAGTCATCTTTGTTCAGTGTACCCACATTGCTGTGCTACTATCTCCTGAAATTGTGTTCCAAAGCTCTCACTCCTGTCTTTTCCTGTCTGTAGTGCTCCCTTTATATTTCCTGTAGTACAGGTATCTTGTTCACAAACTCTCTCATTTTTCATCAGAGAATACTTTAAACTCTCCCTCATATTTGAGGGACAGTTTTGCCAGATATAGAATTCATAGTTGACAGTTTTTCTCTTTCTGTATCTTAAATATATCAGACCACTGTCTTCTTACCTCCATGGTTTCTACTGAGAAATACATACATAGTCTTATCAAGCTTCCCTTGTATGTGATAGATCTTTTTCTCTTACTGCTTTCGGGATTCTCTCTTTGTCTTTTACATTTGATAGCTGATTATTAAGTGTCTTGGCATAGGTCTATTAAGATCTATTCTGTTTGGGGTATGCTGTGCTTCTTGGATCTGTAATTTTATGTTTTTCATAAGAGATGGGAAATTTTCAGTGATTATTTCCTCCATTACTGCTTCTGCCCCTTTTCCTGTCTCTTCTCCTTCTGGAACACCTGTGACATGTACATTCATATGCTTCATGTTGTCATTCATTTCCCTGAGACGTTGCTCATATTTTTCCATTCTTTTCCTTATCTGTTCTTTTGTGTGTAGGATTTCAGGTGTCTTGTTTTCCAGTTCCTGAATGTTTTCTTCTGCCTTTTGAACTCTGCTGTTGTATGTCTCCATTGTGTTTTTCATCTCTAGTGTTGTGCCTTTCATTTCCATAGGTTCTGCCACTTGTTTTTTTTTTTTTCAAACTTCTAATTCTTCCTTACATTCACCCAGTGTTTTCTTTATATCTTTCACCTCTTTTGCCATATCTTCCCTTAGCTTGTTAAATTGGTTTTTGAATTGATTTAGCATACTTATTTGAAGATCTTTAATTAGTTGTTTCAATTTCTCTGTCCCAGTTAGGGTGTAAGTGTGTTCCTTTGACTGGGCCATATATTTGTTTTTCCTAGTGAGATCTGTAGTTTTTTTTTGTTGTTTAGGCATCTGGTTCTTTGATTTCCCCAATCAGATTTTCCCAGACCAGACCAGGGTCAGGTCTCAGGGAGGGGCTCTATTCAGTATCATGTTTCCCTAAGGGTGTGTGTCTTAGAAGACTGACAGACTTTTCTGTGAGGCCTCTAGCCACTATGCTTTTCATAACCTGCCCAGCAGGTGACGCCTGTTAGCCTGTCACTCCCCACTAGTATAAAGATGTGTGGCCCCTTTAATTCTCAGCTGAAGTTGTTTCTGATTGGATTGTTTTCCCCCAGGCCCTGGGGTCTGAGTTCTGAAGGGAGGGCAGGCACTTGAGGTGGGCCCCATTTCCCTCCTCTTAGGGAAGATACACCCCTTAGGGATTTATCTTATGCACTTGAATTACTCCTTTGTCTCTCTGACTCTGTTAAGTCCACCTTTGCCTGGGTCAGAACGCTGAGAGCTGAAAATGCCTGAGGCATTCTCCACTGAGCCACTCAAATTGAGAGAGAAGAAAGGGGGAAAGAACACCCCTTTTCAGAGCCAGTCCCCTGTCCCTCAGTTTTACCTGTTGGCAAGAGATAGTTCCAGTCTTCTAAGCTTGACTGTCTCCAAAAGCCTCTGTATTTTATTTAATTTTTTTCCATCAGCCCCACCTCCTTTCCACTGGGAGCCACCTCAGGGTACTTTGCAGTTTGCTGGAATTTGTCAGTCTTTGTAGCTTGTATTCAGCAGTCCACATTTGTTAATTAAAACTGCAGTTGGAGCTAGGTTGAGCTATATTCACTTGCACCAGGCTGGGACTGCTGCTTTCTCCCAAAGTGAGGTTTTTCTGCTCAACCTGCCATGGGGAGAGGGGGCTCCTGGCACAATTCCACAGTTTTTACGTACAGTTTTATGCTGCAATCTCAGCCATTCCACCCATTCCAGGCTGGTGAATGATGTGTGGACAGTCATGGTTGTCCCCCAGCAGTTGTTCCAGACTTATTTACTAGTTGCTCTAGAGGACTAACTACATTTCAAACCTCTCTATGCCTCCATCTTGCTCTGCCTCCTGAAGCAGTTTCTTTTATTTCCTGGAGTTTTCAGATAAGAGCCCAGACAAGGTGACATTTTGATTTGGCCTTGTGAGACCCAGAGCACAGAGCCCAACTGAGTCATCTAATATATATAGCTATGAGCTAATAAATGGGTATTGTTTTAAGCTAATAAATCTGTGGTAATTTGTTCCACAGCAAAGAAAACTGATACAAGAGATCAGAAGAGAAGTGAAAGCATCAAAGGATCATGGATATAAGCAGTTCTATTGGGACTGATACAAAGACTTATAAGGACAAGATGTTGCAGTCTAGAAGTAGTTGGAGTTTAGTACTTTAAGGTGGAACAGATAAGATCCAGGTTACCAAAATGGAGAGGAGATAAACATTGGGATCATGGGCCACCATGGATAGTTGTACATGCTGTGGACTGCATAACTCTAGTGAATACCACTCACTTCACAGACATCATAAATTTATATGTTTCTTACAACAATTTTCTTGCAGATGGAAGTAAAGTGCCTTGAGGAAAGAGTGTGTTTTCTAAATCACAAAGAAGTACTACATGAGCCAGCTGATATTTGTTATAAAGTTAAAAATTCAGGTAGAAAGTGGTATAGTGAAATGGTAAAAGTAAAAACTAGGGAATGACAAGTGAATGAGGAGAGTGAGCAAAGTTCTGAAACTAGCTCCATAGAAAAGAAGTAGACCTTATAAGAAGAGAATACTGTGGAACAGCAGAAGTAAGTTCTTACTTCTCCTAAAAGATCACATCTTCTCTAAATCAAGTACTCCCATATATGATGGGCATAAAGTTAAAGCCATTACTGGACCAATGAGTTAATAATAATATAATTATCATTTATTGAATAATTCCATAAAACAGATAATATGCAAACTTTCTAACTTTCTAATTCTTACAACCTACAATTACATGATAATTATATGGTATTTACTAATTGTCTATATTTTACATATAAGAAAACTGAGGCTCAGAGTTAATTACTTGCTTAAGTTCACACAATTAGTAAATATGTGAGGCTAGAATTTGAAGTTGGGTCTTTCTGGAACTTTCCACTTTGCTAAACTTCCTTCCAAGCAGAGAAAATGTGCAGTAGGTGCTTCCTGACCCACTCTATGTTCTAATTATCCAGCGTTTTCACACTGGATGCCTAGAGCCACCCCATGTAGTCCCCCAGTGTACCCTGCTAGTCCTCCAGGCTCTTATCTCCTTCCTTCATCTCTACTGACCTTTAGAGTCCATGTCTGTAGGTGGGCAATTTCTCATGGTATATTACATAGATGGTTGTGCATTGGGCACCCTGACTCTGATACTGCCACAGAAAGCAACCCGAAGTCTGTTTGAGAAGACACCAGCACTTCTTAAACAAAACTAACCCCAGCTTTGCAGTATAATAAGAATAGGCCATACTGGTTCCCAAACTACCTGCAATATTGAGGAATGAAACCACTGAAAACACTCATATGCTCCCTGAAACACCACACATGCACATGTGCACGTGTGTAAACACACATCATGGAACAGAACTGGTCTTTTCAAAAGGCCAAGTTCTAAGCAGCCAACTCTTCAAAGGAAACAGCTGGAATTTGGGAACTGACCTAGATGCCTAGGTTCTAGACTTTACATACACAGCTTTATAATGCTGACTGCAGCATATTGAAGCTAAATATTGATTATAAGGTTGATATTATATCTTGTATCTTTCCATTATAAGACCTGGAATTTTCCCATTTGAAGTTGACTTCATAATGTCCAGGTAGATATAGTTTAATTGAATTCAGTAAGAACAGTAAGCTTATATTCTTACTAGTAATAATTAAGTTGGAAAAAAAATGGACTGAATATTTTACTTTCCCACCCATTTTTTCTTAACTCTTATAGAGATCAAAGAATCAGAAACTTTGGTTACCAGTAAAACCGTATTTTGGATCCTTGCTGTTTCCCCAGGTGATTAATTCCCTGAAGTCATTTTAGAAAGCCTGAACATCATAATTGTTAATAAAGAGTTTTGAAGTTATATGTAATTGTGTGTCAGTAAGAATTAAATATTTGTGCAGAATGCAAAAAAAAAAAACATATTTTGAGTGATATTTCCCTGGGCTAATACCTAAACCACATATCTGCTAGCTACTATTTTCTGGATATGCTGAGCAAATCAGTATATGTGGTGCCAGATCTTTAGCTAATTGCCACAACCCACCATTTGATTTTTAGTTGAAAGCAAAGGCCTTCCCACTTTCTTTTACCCAAACAGCAAATCAAGGATCCGTTTTTTGACCAGGTGATTTTATGTATGGGGTGGTTTTATCAATAAGTTCAATGTGTGATACAGGAATGTACATCCTAGCCTTTTCCAGTTTTCTTTCTCCAATTGAAAAAAGAATCTCTTTCTCAATGATATGGACAGGTCTTATATTTACCTGATAAACTCTTAATGGCATTAAAAGCTGGATTTTCCTGGATGCTGCTTATTGGCTAATGTTGGACCAAATTACCTAATAGTGGGTTTTAATTGAGAGAACTTCTGGGTACTTTAAAGATTTTTAAAAGGAAAGCAAAGAAGAAAAGAGAAGAAGAGGGTAAGCAAGGGAAGAGGTGGAGAGGAGAGAAAAGATCTACAAACAAAAAAGGACCTCTATTTGGAGACATCTGTATTTGTATTCAAAATCCAGAGCAAATTACACCTAACCTCAACCCCTTGATGCCTGCTCCCACCAACATGTGTAGCTGCTTCACCTGCAGACAAGAAAGGCAGAAGAGGAGAAAGGGATTCTATTGCTACCAACCACCCATATCAACTGTTTGTATATTAGTTTCATGTATTTTTAGCACCAACTGGGAACGTCCTTCCCCTCAAACCAAAGTGCACCAGCAGCAAAGTACTGTGAGTATAGACCACCAACCATTTTGGCATACACTAGTTACGACTCTGACTGCATTTAAACCACAATAATTTCTTTGTTCAGAACTGAAGGGAAAGAGTATTTATACATAAGCTATCTTAGTTCTAAAAAACCTGATTTCCATACTAATGAATGACCTAATTTATAGTTAAACAAAAATAACTTATTCTTGGCAAAGGGAATATATATCATCCAGCAAAGAGGCTGATTCAAGAACTCCCCACACCCCATGGCAACCTGGTTTATAAAGCAAATGAGGAACAGACTCCCGGATTGGAAGGGAAAAAAAGATTGTTGAGATCCTCTTGCTTTCTCTCTCATCGCTCATATATTCACATGCACACATACACACACACATACATACACACATACTCCCTCACACACAAATACCACAGACTCCCATGCTCACTTTCATTTGCACATGTGCTCACACCCAAACACTAACACAAACAAAAGCATCAACACCACAGACTCTCACACTTGCACATACTAACTCCCATCCTCTATATTTACTCATTCACACACTTGCACATTCACTCATACCTGCACACTCATGCAGACACACGCAAAGATGCTCACACTTGCACACACTTCTCACACATGCTCACACCTACACAATCACTTGCACTTGTACCCACTCAAACTTGCACTCATGCACGAACACCATTCATCTCATGCTCACTCAACACTCAATTTCACCCACTCACATTTTTTAATATTCATTCACACACACATTCACACACAAGCATCATTCCCTCTCATAGTCTCTCACACTCACTCACATATACTTACCTGTACCTGCTCACACTGCACACACCCACTTGCACAAATGTGCACACACTCAAAGCTTGTTTCCTATTTACTACCAAATTCAGAATGATTTTTGTAACTGCTTTTTCCCTTCTGATTTGAGTCCTGTTGCACCTGTGGAATATCCTTTTACTCCTTGCACTTTCAGATATATAGCAACACTGGTGAACACCTTTACCCAAGCCTCTGGGGCCATATTCACAAACATCAGGCTGACTGCCAGGGCTTGAGGTGGGTGGCAAAGAAGAAAAGGGGAGGAAAGTTATTCTCCTTCTCAATCATATTTTCCAGATAAAAATCCACCCCAAGACTAAGAACAGTGAATTAAAGTCATTTGTTTATCGTCTTTGAATTAAGTCAATTTTAAATGTATCTCAGTGCTCAGAAATTGTGGCTACCAAACATATGCTGATACTGGGTCACGGGGATGACAGAATAGATGGACAATGTAAAAAGAATATTTTGAGCAAGATGATATTGTGAATTGCTTTCATACAAAAATTTTTTTTTTATTAGAGAAGTTGTAGGTTTACAGAACAATCATGCAAAACCAAAAGAGGAACCCCATACACCACCACAGCACCAACACCTTTCATTGGTGTGGAAAATATGTTACAATTGGTGATAGCACATTTTAATAATAGTACGTTTAATGGAAAGTGCATTGTTTAACATAGGGACCTCTGTTTGTGTAGAGTAGATCCATGTTTTTTTTAAATTCTGTTACTATATATACAATGTAACATTTCACCTTTTAATCATATTCAGATTATATACATATATCAGTGACGTGAATCACATGCATAATGTGTTACCATCATGACTATCCATTACCAAAATATTTCCATCACTCCAAACAGGAACCCTGTTTATTTTAAACCTTAATTTCCCATTCCCTATCCCTAGGCTGTCCCCTGGTAACGTATATTCTAGATTCTGACTCTATGAGTTTGCTTATTCTAATTGTTTCAAATCAGTGAGATCAAACAATATTTGTCCTTTTGTGTCTGGCTTATTTCAGTCAACATGATGTGTTCAAGGTTCATCCATGTTGTCACATGAATCAGCACTTCATTCCTTTTTTTCCAGGAGAATAACAGTCCATTGTATGTATATACCATATTTTCTTTATCCGTTCATCAGTTGATGGGCACTTGAGTTGCTTCCAACTTTTGGCAATTATGAATAATGCTGCTTTGATCATTGGTGTATAAATATCTGTTCAAATCCCTTCTTTCAATTCTTTGGGGTATATAGTGAGTAGTAGGATTTCTGAGTCATATGGTAGTTCTACATTTAGCTTTCTTAGGAACCACCAAATTGTCTTCCACAGCAGCTGCACAATTTTACATTGCCGCCAGCAATGAATGAGTGTTCTTATTTCTCAGCATTCTCTCCATTGTTTGCTATTTTCTGTTTGTTTGTTTTTTAATAGCAGCCATTCTAATGGGTGTGAAATGGTATCTCATTGTGGTTTTGATTTGCATTTACATGATGGATAATGATGTTGATCATCTTTTCATGTGCTTTCTGACCATATGTATATTTTCTTTGGAGAGAAGTCTGTTCAACTCTTTTGCCCATTTTTACATTGGGTTTGTCTTTTTGTTGTTGAATTGAAGGATTTCTTTATATATTTTGGATATTAAACCTTTATCAGATATGCTGTTTCCAAATATTTTCTCCCATTGCATAGGTTGTTTAACTTTCATGATAAAGTCCTTTGAGGTGCAAAAGATGTTTTATTTTGATGAGGTCCCATTTATCTATCTTTTTCCTTTTTTCTTGTGCTTTGGGGGCTAAGTCTAAGAAGCCATTGCCTAAAACAAAGTCCTGAATATTTTTCCCTATGTTTTCTTCTAAGAGTTTGTTAGTTCTGGCTCTTATTTTTAGGTTTTTGATCCATTTTGAGTTGTATTTTGTGTACTGAGTTAGGTAACGATCCTCCTTTTTTCTTTGCAAATGGAGATCCAGTTTTCCCAGCACCATTTCTTGAAGAGACTGTGCTTTCCCAATTGGGTGGTCTTTGCCCCATTGTCAAAAATCAGTTGGCCAAAAAGGTGAAAGTTGATTTCTGAGCTCTCAATTCAATTCCACTGGCCTATATTTCTGTCTTTGTGCCATTAATATGTTGTTTTGATTACTGCAACTTTGTAGTAAGTTTTAAGATTGGGAATTGTGAGCCCTCCAACTTCACTCTACATTTTTAAGATGGCTTTGGGTATTTGGGGCCCCTTACCCTTCCATATAAATTTGATGATTGGGTTTCCATTTCTGCAAAGAAGGTTTTTGGTATTTTGATTGGAATTAGATTGAATCTATAAATTGCTTTGGGTAGGATTGACATCTTAATGATATTTAGTCTTCCCATCCATGACCAAGGAACGTCCTTCATTTATTTAGGTCTTCTTTGATTTCCTTTAACAATGTTTTGTTGTTTTCTGTGTACAAGTCCTTTACATCCTTGATTAGAGTTATTCCTAGATATTTGATTTTTAGTTGCTATTGTGAATAGAATTTTCTCTTGATTTATTCTTCCAAATATTTGTTACTCATGTATAAAAATACCAACAATTTTTGGGTGTTGATCTTGTACCCCTACACTTTGCTGAATTGTTTTATTAATTCTAGGAGCTTTGTTGAGGATTTTTCACAATTTTCATTACATAGAATAATATCACCTGAAAATAGGGAAAGTTTTACTTCCTTCATTTCAATTTGGATGTCTTTCATTTCTTTTTCTTGTCTAATTGCTCTGGCTAGAATTTCCAGTACAGTGTTGAATAATGGTCATCACAGTGGGCATTCATGTCTTGTTCCTAATTTTAAAGGGAAAGCTTTCAGTCCTTCACTGTTAAGGAGGATGTTGACTGTGGGCTATTCATATATACCCTTTATCATGTTGAGTGAATTTCCTTCAATTCCTAGTATTCTAAGTGTTTTTATCAAAAAGAGGTGCTGGATTTTGTCAAATGCCTTTTCTGAAGCAATTGAGTTAACCATGTCGGGGAGAGGTTCCTTCCTTGGTTATGTTAATGTGGTGTATTACATTACCTGAAAAAATCTCACTTGGTCATAGTGTGTAATTCTTTTAACATGCTGTGGGACTTTGTTTGCTAGTATTTTGTTGAGGATTTTTGTATCTATATTCATAAGAGATTGGTCTGTAGTTTTCTTTTCTTGTGGTATCTTTATCTGGCTTGGTACGAAGGTGATGTTGGCCTCATAGAATGAATTATGGAATGTTCCCTCCTCTTTCATTTTTTGGAAGAGTTTGAGCAGAATTTGAGTTAAGTCTTCTTGGAATGTTTGGTAGAATTCTCCTGTGAAGCCATCTGGTTCCGGGATTTTTTTCCTTGGGAGATTTTTGATTACTATTTAATCTCTTTAATGGTAATTGGTTTGCTGAAATTCTCTATATCTTCTTTAGTTAATGTAGATAGTTTCTGTGTTTCTAAGAATTTGTCCATTTCATCTAGGTTATCTAATTTATTGGCATACAATTGTTCATAGTGTCCTCTTATAGTCCTTTATTATTCATCATGGTCAGTAGTAATGCCCCCACATTTCATTTCTGATTTTCATTATTTGTATCCTCTCTCTTTTTTCCTTTGTCAGTCTAGCTAAAGTTTTGTCCATTTTATTATCTTTTCCAAGAACCAACATTTGGTTTTGTTGATTCTGTCTATTGTTTCTTGGTTTTCTCTTTTGTTTACCTCCACTCTAACTTTTGTTTTTTCCTTCCTTCTGCTTGCTTTGGGTTTAGTTTTGTCTTCTTTCTCTAGTTCTCCCAGTCTTGATATTAGGTCTCTGATTTGAACTCTTTCTTCTTTTTGAATGCAGGCATTTAGAGCTACAGATTTCCTTCTCAGCACTGCCTTAGCTGTATCCCATAAGTTTTGGTATGTTGTATTTACTTTTGCATTTGCCCCAAGATGTTCCCTAAATTCATTACTGATTTCCTTTTAACACACTGATTGTTTAAGAGTATGTTGTTTAATTTCCACGTTTGTGAGTTTTCCCTTTCTCCCTCTGTTACTGAGTTCTAGTTTCTTTCTGTTGTAGTTGGAGGACATATATTATATGGTTTCCATGTTTTTTTGAATTTATTAAGACTTGTTTTGTGACCCAATGTATTGTCTACCCTGGAGAATGATCTATGTGCAATTGAGCAGAAACAATATTGTTTTTGTTGGATGAAGTATTCTATATATGTCTGTTAGGTTTAGTTGTGTTACAGTATCATTTAAGTCCTGTACTTCCTTATTGATCTTCTGACTAGATGTTCTAACCACTATTGAGAGCAGTGTATTAAAGCCTGCTACTCTTAGTAGAGAACTGTCAATTTCTCCCTTCAAATTTGTCAGTATTTGCTTCATATAATTTTGGGCTCTGTTGTTAGGTATATATATATAATTGTTACATCTTCCTGTTGAATTGTCCCCTTTATCTATATATAATGATCACTTTTTCCCTTGTAAATGTTTTTGATGTAAAGTCTAATTTATCCGATATTAATATAGCCACTCTAACTCTCTTTTGTTTACTACTTGCACAGTTTATATTTTTTCCATCCTTTTACCCTCAAACAACTTGTATCTTTGAGTGAGTATCTCACTGACAACATAAAGTTGGGTCATGTTTTTTATCTATTCTGCCAATCTCTGCCGTTTGACTGGAAAGTTTAAACTATTTGCATTTAAAGTCACTACTGATAATGCAGGGTGTTTCTCTGCCATTTTGCAATTTAACCTTTGTAATTCTTATGCCTTCTTTTCCCTCACTTCCTTTAATGTTTACTTTTATATTTATTTGGTTTTTTTGTTTTACCATGTTGAGTGTCTTGTCCTTTCTATTTGGATACATTTTTCATCTATTTTTCTTGTAGGTACAATGGGGTTATAATTTAACATGCTTATTATATAGCAATCATATCTGGTTGGATATCACCTTAATTTTAATAGCATGCACATATACTCTACCTATACCCCTTTGTCCCCCAACCTTTAATTTTGCACTTGTTACTGCTTACATCTTTGTACATGCTATGTCCAAAACACATCATTGCATTTTATGCATTTGCATTTTAGCATCCATAGGAAGTAATAAGTTGGGTTTCACACCAAACAATACACTGCAATAATACTGTATTTTAAGTTACCCATATGGCTACCTTACCCAGGTCATTATTGCTTTATGCCGCTCTGAACCACTGATGAGTAACCTTCCCTTTCAGTCTGAAGAATTCCCTTTAGCATTGCTTGTAGGGTAGGTCTAGTGGTGATGAATTTGCTCAGCTTTTGTTTATTTGAGAATGTCTTAATCTCTCCCTGTTTAGGTTTGCTAAAGCTGCCAAAATGCAATATACCAGAAATGGACTGTCTTTTACCAATGCAAGTTACAATTCAAAGGCTGTGAAAAATGGCCAGATTAAGGCATCATCAAGAGGATTACAATTCACCTTGAATGGGCTGGGTCACATCTCAATTGAAACAACCTAATCAAAAGGTCCCACCCACAATAGATCTATACAGGGATAGATTAAAAGAACATGGCATTTCTGGGGTATGTAACAGCTTCAAACCAGCACACTTCTTCATTCCTGAAAGAAAGTCTCACAAGATATAAAATTCTTGGCTGGCTGTTTTGTTTCTTTCAGCACTTTAAGTATTTCAACCCACTGACTTCTTGACGATATAGTTTCTAATGAGAAATTGGCATTCAATATAATTGGTACTTCCTTGTACATAATATGTTGCTTTTCTCTTGCAGCTTTCAGAACCCTCTCCTCATCTTTTGTATTCAATGATGTGATCAATACTATGAAGAGCTATACTTTTCTTCATATTTGTCCTGTTTGGTGTTCTCTGGGCTTCTTAGATGTGCATATTCATGTGTTTTGCAAAGTTTAGGAAGGTCTCTGTCACTATGTCTTTGAATATTCCTTCTGCCCTTCTCTCCCTTTCTTTTCCTTCTGAGAATCTCATAATGTATATATTAGTGCAATTGATGGTGTCCCAGAGGAGTCTGAGGCTATTTTCAATTTTTATGCAATTTTATTGAGATATATTCACATACCTTGAGGTCATCCAAAGTGTAAGATCA
Organism: Choloepus didactylus; assembly: GCF_015220235.1. Classification (NCBI taxonomy): domain Eukaryota; kingdom Metazoa; phylum Chordata; class Mammalia; order Pilosa; family Megalonychidae; genus Choloepus; species Choloepus didactylus. The sequence goes on from NC_051334.1 coordinate 140,217,953, forward strand.
GTTGTTTATGGTATCATCATTACCACATTCAATTTTTTCAACATTTTCATTACTACAATAAATAAAAATAAAAGTAAAAGTAAAAAAGAACACCCAAAACATCTCATACTCCTTCTGCCCCCCACCATTATTCATTCATTTTTGTCCCCCTTTTTTCTACTTCTCTGTCCATACACCAGATAAAGGGAGTGTGGGCCACAAGGTTTTCACAATTACATAATCCAACCATATAAGCTACATACTTATGCAATCATCTTCAAGAATCAAGGATACTGGATTGCAGTTCAACAGTTTCAGGTATTTTCTTGAAGCTATTCCAATAACACTAAAAACTAAAATGGGGTATCTATATAGCATATAAGAATACCCTCCAGAGTGACCTCTCATCTCCATTTGAAATCTCTCAGCTATTGAAATATCATTTTGTTTCATTTCTCTTCCCCCTTTTGGTCAAGAAGTCATTTTCAATTCCATGGTGTTTGGTCTAGACTCATCCTTGGAAGTCATATCCCACATTGCCAGGGAGATTTAAATCCCTGGGATTTATGTCCCATGTAGGAGGGAGGGCAGGGAGTTTACCTAGAGTGCTGCCTTAGAGAGCGAGGCCACATCTGAGCAACAAAAGAGGTTTACTGGGGCTGACCCTTAAGAATAATTATAAGTAGGATTAGCCTCTCCTTTGCAGTAACAAGCTTCATAAGGGCAAGCTCCAAGATTGAGGCATTGGTCTAATGCAATGGTAGTCCCCAGTGGTTGCAAAAAGATCTGGAAATCCCCAGGTGGGAAAGTTTAATATTTCCAATTTTTCCGCAGTCTCTCATAGGGTCTTTGCTTTTTGTTCTCTACGCAAATTACTCTGGTATGTATTGGGGTTCCATTCCAACCTGTATAAAACAACAAGGTCTCACCTTCTATTCAAGGTTCCATGTAATTATTGTGTTTGAGTAAACTGACCAAACAAGTTACATTATATAGCATGCTACAGAAAATATAGATTTTCCATGAAATAAACATCTCTTCATTTGGTCTCACACAGGAGTTGAAGTTTTAAAACACAATCAATATCATCATTTTCCCTTTAATCTGATATATCTTAGTATTAACCAAGTCAATTTTGTTCATATCTCTTATTAAATCTGATCTCTTTTTCAGCATTTTTAACATTTGCTGTGGGGTAATGCTGACATTCATAGCTGCTGAACTATCACAGAGGATTATGCTATTCATTTCTGGAGCTATACAATCAATCCTGTTGAACCTTATGTACTCCTTCAGCATCAAATGCCCTTTTTCTAACTTCTTTCTATCTCCTGACAACATTAACTCTCAAATTTCATTCATTAGTGACAGTTCATACTAGTCATCCATAGAGTATCTGTCCTTCTGTTTCTGGCTAATTTCACTCAGTGTAATGTCTACTGTCTACTATTTTGTCTTTTGGATTTTATATGTCATATCTTACTTTTATTCTCTCTCTCTCTTTTTACCCTTACTGAAAGTCTACATTTTTACTCTGTTCTCCAAACCTCTCTCTCCTGTCTTTTCCTATTTGTCTGTAGAGCAGGTCTCTTGTTCACAAACTCTCTCAGTGTCTTTTGTCTGAAAATATTTTAAACTCTCCCTCATTATTGAAGGACAGTTTTGCTTCATAGAGAATTCTTGCTTGGCAGTTTTTCTCTTTCAGTATCTTAAATATATCATGCCACTGCCTTTTCACCTTCATGGTTTCCACAGAGAAATCCACTCATAGTCTTACTGAGCTTCTTTGGATGTGATGGATCACATTTCTCTTGCTGTGTTCAGAATTCTCTCTTTGCCATTGACATTGGATAATCTGATTATTATGTGTCTTCAAGTAGGTCTATTTGGATATATTCTGTTTAGGTTAGGCTGCACTTCTTGGATCCGTAATCTTATGTTTTTCACAAGAGATGGATAATTTTCAGTGATTAATTCCTCCATTACTCTTTCTGCCTCTTTTCCCTTCTCTTCTCCCTCTGGGATACTCAAGTCACTTATATCCATATATCCAAGTCACATATATCCATATGCCTCATTCAATTCCCTGAGACCCTGTTTGTATTTTTCCATTCTTTTCCCTATCTTTTCTTTGTTTGTGTAGGATTTCAGATGTTCTGTCCTCTAGTTCATGAATCTTTTCTTCTGCCTCTTCAAATCTGCTATTGTATGTCTCCATTTTGTTTTTCATCTCTTGTATTGTGCCTTTCATTCCCATAAGTTCTGGCAATTGTTTTTTCAAACTTTCAAGTTCTTCCTTATGTTCACCCAATGTCTTCTTTGTGTCCTTCATCTCTTTTCCCATATCTTCCCTCAACTCATTGATTTGATTTTTAATTTATTTAGGAGATATGTTTGATTAATAATCAGTTGTTTCAACTCCTGTATCTCATTTGGCATGTAAGTTTGTTCCTTTGACTGGACCATATCTTCATTTTTTCTAGTGGGGCTCATAATTTTATATTTTCTAGGCATCTTGTTTCCTTGGCTACCCTAATCAGGAAGAGATTGTTATCAGTATCTGGTTTCCCTGAGCATGAGACCTAGCAAGGTGTCAGACTTCCTGTGAGGCCTCTAGATGCTGCTTTTCCTATCCTGCCTACCAGGTGGCACTTGCCAGCCCACAGCTCCCCAGTAGTGTAAAGGGGAACAGTGCCTTTAATTTTCATCAGGCCCTGTCTCCCTGGGGTGCAGTTTAGACCTAGGGTGAGTCAGAAGCCAAACTTAAGCTGTTTCTGTTTTTTTCTTTTTTAACCCAGACCCTAGGATCAGAATTCTCTGAGGGATGGCAGCCACCTGAACTGGGCCTCCCCTCCCCCTTTTCTTAGGGAAGATAAGCCCTTTAAGGGTTTTCCTCTTAGATTTGACTTCTTCCTTTGACTGTCTGCCTATCTTAACTCCACCCTTGTCTGGGTCAGCACTGACAATTGAAAATGTCTGAGGCTTTCTCTAAGTAGCTAATTAGAATGAGAGAAAATAAAAGGAAAAAAGAAAGTAATCCTTTTTTCAGAGCCAGTCTCCAGCCTCCTAGTTACCAGTCAAGAACCAGATTTGGTGCCCAATTCTATGTGCCCCTTTTCTTGGGGCACAGTCCTTTTCCAGTATTTTGAGCTCAGCCTATTCCAAAAGCCTCTGTTTTTATTTATTTACATATTTTTCCATCAGCCCCACCTCCTCTCTGCCAGGCAAAACTTTGGGTTCCTTTCCTTCTTGCTCCAGGTTTATCTGTACTCACAGCTTGTATTCAGTAGTCCAAATTCATTAATTAAAACTGCAGTTGGAGCTTGGTTGAGCTACCTTCTCTTCTTCCTTTTTCCACAGGGAAGTCTTCCAACTCAGCCTACCAAGCCAGTGGGGGAGGGGTGCTAGCTTTACTTACAGTTCTTATGCTGCAATCTCAGCCATTCTACCCATTGCAGACTGTTATATGATGTTTGTCTGGTCACAGATGACCCCAACAGTTGGTCCAGACTGGTACTAGTTGTTGCTGGCTGTATGCTGATGGTTCCAGAGGACTAACTAAATTCCACACCTCCCTATGCTGCCATCTTGCCCCACCTCTATTTTCACTTTTAATAATTCTTTTTCTTTCTGCTCCTCAGACTGACTCATTTCAAGTGCTTTGCCTTCAAGTTCACTGATTCTTCCCTTTCTGAGCTCCAATATGCTCTTGAAACTCTCCCAGGCATTTTTCATTTCAGTTATTGTGGTGTTCAACTCTACCAGTTCTTTTTGGTTCCTTTTTAAAAGTGCTATCTCTTTACTTAGACTCTCATATTGCTTATTCATTGTTTTCATGAAATTCTTTAGCTCTTTCCCTGTAGTTTCTTTCATGTCCTTGAGCATTTTAGAGATTATTTTGAGGTTTTCTTTGGTATCTCCATATTCTGGTCCTTTTTGTTGTTGTTTTCTGTATTTTTATCCTCTTTCTTGAATGGATCATCATCTCCTGTTTTTTTATTTGTCTTGTACTCTTTTTTTTACACACTGTACATTTTAATATTTTAAAATGTTAACTGTGTATTTATGCCCTCAGATGTCTGTTTCTTAATGTTTTTTTTACCAGGTGGTGATAAGACAGAGATATTTGTTAGCTTCAGCCCTACTTTCAGGAATGTCTGCCCAAGTCAAACGCAGTGTGTAGGGTTTTCTCTTTCTGAGTCTCTGTCTTGTCCTGGGTTTCTGTTTGTCAGTTGCTTTGGGCCTCCCTTGTTTATAAGAGTTTGAATGTCCTCTCTGTTCTCCAGCAGACATACCCACCCACCCCTGGGTGTTTGAAACTGACTCTCCACCTGTGTAGTTTCTTACACAGCTTTCGTTGTCTCAATCTGCTTTTGCCTGAAGAGAAAATTCTGGGATGAGGAGCACGCTGGAGAGAACTTTTCCAAATCAGTCTTTATCAGCCAAAATAGGTCCAGGGATTGATGAAGAGAGGAAGACTGGCTCCAAAGTGCCCTGGGGAGGGACCAGGAAAGACACCAAGAGCTACTTGCATGGTTCCCCAAAGCTGAGCTTCCTGGCCAGACCAACAAATGCAGCCCTTCAAGTAACTGTTCCCCAATGCCCTGAGGAAATGCATCATCCTTAATTCCCAGTGCTGTTGCCCCTGACAGGGTTTGTGTTGAAACAATGGTCACCCTCAATGCTGGGAACCATGATCTGAAGATGCTAATCAAAAGCTGTGATCAGTGATTGGCTATGCTCACCCCTGGTCTTAGAGTAGAGGATTTTTATGTCCCTTTCTGTCTACAGTGTGTTAGTCGGACATTGGACCCCAAGGTGGCCTGCTGTGAGACTGGAAGATGGGAGCCAGTAGCTGCTGGGTGGAGAGGATAATTTATTATTCTTTACCATAATTTATCAGCCTCTTCCACCTGTTCTTCCCTGAATGCTGTACAGTGTTCTTCTGCCCTCCAGAGTTTGAAAATAGCTGTTTCATATAGTTACTGTCTCTTTAATAGTTGTTTTGATGGAAGCACTGGGTCCTGGAACTCCCTAACTCCACCTTCTTCCCACAATCTTTAGCCCCTAGTGTTTTAATTCAATTCTAATCATTTGAGAATAAGAATAGGTAATTTGATGACAGACACGAAGAATGGCTATACACACATTACCTTATTTTTCCTCACACTAATTATTTTATATAATCACTATAATTCTCCCTATCTTAGAGATGAGTTCACACTTTATCTTAAAGAAGAGATCACAAACTTCTTGGCAGTGGTAAGCTAGCCAAGACTCCCTCAAAACCTGGTCATGTTTATCTTTTCTGCCTTCCTCACATGTATCATCATCTCAAGTTCCTTTTAAATGTCTGGCCAGAGGCTATAAGATCCCCAGAATTAGATTTTAGTTTACTGAGAGGCAGAGGCCCCCTTTAGGCTACACCATAAGCTTCAATCCAGTTTTCCTTCATACTACCAGTGGGTTGTCATGCACTAGCCCAACTAAATAAAAACTCAAACCTTATTTCTCACTGAGGAGAGGTGTCTAAGTCAAGGCAACTTTTGAGCATTCCTGATGGTCTAATTTTATTACCAACACTCCCTAGCTTTGATTTCCTCACATTCGCTGAGATTCCATCACATTGGTCTCTCAAGTTTTCAGGCAAATTGAATATTTTCCTGTTTTGGGTCCACTGCATACTTTGTTTTCTCTTCCTGGCATGCTCTGTAACATTAGCACACTCCCTCCTGTTGTAAGATCTGTTTCATTCTTTAATTATTACCCTAAATGTCACTATCCATAAAGTTAGTTCCTTCAGCCTCCCTGCCCATTATTTCTCTTTCTCAGCCTATTGTTTGTTATCTTTACAGTTCTTACCCCAATTTTAACATCTTTTATTGGTATTTTAAACTGTTTTCTTTAGTCTGCTCCTCCAGTAGAATGTATCCCCCCCCAAAAAATTGAGACTTACCTGTCTTGTTTGCCAGTGTATCCCAAGCACCTAGTATGGTGCATAGTAGGCAGTCAAAGACAATCTGCTAATCAAATTAGCTGAGGGAATGAAAGAACATGTAACCTGCTATGATCAAATAGCCACAAAATGGCAGAGGTAGGATTTAAACTCAAATTTTTCTGACTCCAAATCTTTTAGGAAGAATACAATAACAAGTACTAATATGTGTTGAATACCTACCATTTTCCAGGCCTTCTGAAAGGTCCCGGATACAAAGAGATGAAAAAGACAAGGAGCCTGGCCCTTGAAGATTTTAATCTATTGCAAAAAGAAAAACAAGTAAATAATTCATACATTAACTCAATAAATTTGTAGAATACCTACTCAATGTCAGCCACAAAAGATTGGAAAAAGAAAAAAAGAATCTCAGCTCACAGCTTATTTTGTAGCACGTTGGTTCTTCAACCAAAAAGCACATCAAATTTGCCTAGGGAGTTTTTTAAAAATACCTATGCCTAGACTCTAACCCTTTCTTCCCCAAAGGTTCTTATTTCATGGTACTTGAATGGGCATCCTTACTTGTTGAATAGTTGTACAGCTGATTCATGTCCACAGCCATGCCTGTAAATCACTGGTCTAGCAGAAACAGTGTGATAACACACTATGTTACAGAAACAAATAAACAGTTACGGAAATCAAGAGGATGAAAATTTTTCACAAAGAAAGTGACACTTGAGCTGGTTAGTGAAAAAGAGATTAGGTTAGGTTTTAGATGGGGAGGGGAAGGAAAACAACCTGAAACAAGAAAGATCAACTCAGGTAATTATTTCAAAGAGAACAATAAGAGTAAATGCATTTCCAAGTTCTCTTAGAATCCTAAAACAATAGATTTCCAGGACCCTTAGAAGACACCTACTATGGTGCTTCTCAAACTGCATAGGAATTACCCAGGGATCTTGTTAAAATGCAGATTTTGATTCAGTACATCTGGGGTAGGACCTGAAGTTCTGCATTTCTAACAATCTTCCAGGTGATGTTGATGCTGCTGGTCCATGAACAACACTTTGAATAGCAAGATTTTAGAAGTTCAGGGAGAGACACTGACTTACCAAGGTTATTATTTAAGTAGAAGCATACCAATATACAATTATAACCCAAAGGCAGATCAAAGATCACAGTCTACCTAGACACCAAGACCCTATCTTTTATTCTGTGGATGGCTGAATCAAAACTACCACATGTGGTAGTTTATAGCTTGTCAGATCATTCAACACTGATCACTCTTTCTCTAGCTGTTTGCCCTTGTACAAAAGTTAATGTTCAAGTACTAGGTCTCCTCTGATATTTTGATTTGGGTGTTTGCGTTTGGGTTATCCATATCATCTGGATTTTCATCTGCTTTAAAATTCTCTGTTGTTTTTTGGCCTCTTGGCATTTGCTTAACTTGATAGGGCTCTTTTAGGATATGTAAACTGATTCAAACACATCTCCAATATGTCAGATCTATAGCTTTGTGGAGTACACTTTCTCTAACTAACCAGCTGCTGGCATCCATGAGCCACCTATTCCCCTCAAGCCAGTCCTCTCAAACTTTCTCTTTTTGGTGAGTGGGAGGTGTGAGTCTTGTGAGTTCCAATTGGTACACCAAGTTTGCATGAGTAGTTAGTGTTTCCCACCCTGAATGTCAGGCATGTGTCTGAGCAGTTAGGGAGGGAGGGCAGCATTAATAATAAAATCTCCCAGATGTTCCTGGAGACACTCAAGAAAAAGATACCATTTTCAATAGCAACAAAAAAAATCAAGTAACTAAGAATAAACTTAACCAAAGATGTAAAAGACCTATACAAAGAGAACTACATACTGTACTAAAAGAAATAGAAGGGGACCTTAAAAGATGGAAAAATATTCCATGTTCATGGATAGGAAGACTAAATGTCATTAAGATGTCAATTCTACCCAAACTCATCTACAGATTCAATGCAATCCCAATCAAAATTCCAACAACCTACTTTGCAGACTTGGAAAAGCTAGTTATCAAATTTATTTGGAAAGGGAAGATGCCTCAAATTGCTAAAGACACTCTAAAAAAGAAAAACGAAGTGGGAGGACTTACACTCCCTGACTTTGAAGCTTATTATAAAGCCACAGTGGTCAAAACAGCATGGTACTGGCACAAAGATAGACATATAGATCAATGGAATCGAATTGAGAATTCAGAGATAGACCCTCAGATCTATGGCCGACTGATCTTTGATAAGGCCCCCAAAGTCACTGAACTGAGCCATAATGGTCTTTTCAACAAATGGGGCTGGGAGAGTTGGATATCCATATCCAAAAGAATGAAAGAGGACCCCTACCTCACCCCCTACACAAAAATTAACTCAAAATGGACCAAAGATCTCAATATAAAAGAAAGTACCATAAAACTCCTAGAAAATAATGTAGGAAAACGTCTTCAAGACCTTGTATTAGGAGGCCACTTCCTAGACTTTACACCAAAAGCACAAGCAACAAAAGAGAAAATAGATAAATGGGAACTCCTCAAGCTTAGAAGTTTCTGCACCTCAAAGGAATTTCTCAAAAAAGTAAAGAGGCAGCCAACTCAATGGGAAAAAATTTTTGGAAACCAAGTGTGTGACAAAAGACTGATATCTTGCATATATAAAGAAATCCTACAACTCAATGACAATAGTACAGACAGCCCAATTATAAAATGGGCAAAAGATAAGAAAAGACATTTCTCTGAAGAGGAAATACAAATGGCCAAGAAACACATGAAAAAAATGTTCAGCTTCACTAGCTATTAGAGAGATGCAAATTAAGACCACAATGTGATGTCTCACACCAATTAGAATGGCTGCCATTAAACAAACAGGAAACTACAAGGGCTGGATGGTAGGTGGAGGAATTGGAACACTTATTCATTGTTGGTGGGACTGTATAATGGTTCAGCCACTCTGGAAGTCTGTCTGGCAGTTCCTTAGAAAACTAGATATAGAGTTCCCCTTCAATCCAGCAATTGCACTTCTTGGTATATACCCAGAAGATCTGAAAGCAGTGACATGAACAGATATTTGCATGCCAATGTTCATAGATGCATTACTCACAATTGCCAAGAGATGGAAACCACCCAAATGTCCTTCAACAGATGAGTGGATAAATAAAATGTGGTATATACACACAATGGAATACCACATGGCAGTAAGAAAGAACAATGTTGTGACACATATGACAACATGGATGAACCATGACGACATAATGGTGAGTAAAATAAGCCAGGCACAGAAAGAGAAATATTATATGCTACCACTAATGTGAACATTGAAAAACATAAAATAAATGGTTTATAATGTAGAATGTAGGGGAAGTAGTGATAGAGAGCAATTAATAAAGGGGAAACAATAACCCAATAAGAACACATAAGCTATTGTGGGTAGATTTAACATTCTGGGAATGCCCAGAAATGACTATGGTTTGTTAATTTTGGATGGGTATGGTAGGACCAAGTTTACAGAAATGTTGCTATGTTAGGTTATTTTCTTGGGGTAGAGTAGGAACATGTTGGAAGTAGTTATTTTAGGTTAGTTGTCTTTTTCTTACTCCCTTGTTATGTTACAGTTTGTTTGAAATGTTTTTTTTATTGTATGCTTTTTTATTTTTATTTTTTGGCATAGTTAATTTAAAAGAGTTAATTAAAAAAAAGATGAAAAAATATGCAGAGCCCCGTTGAGGAGCTGGTGGAGAATTCAGGGGTGTTGAGCTTTCCCACCTCAATGGTTGCTGATGTGCTCACAGACATAGGGGACTGGTGGCTTGGTGGGCTGAGCCCTTTGCCAAGGGACTTGCCCTTGGCAAGACTGTTGCTGCAAAGGAGAGGCTAGGCCTCCCTATAATTGTGCCTAAGAGCCTCCTCCCGAATACCTCTTTGTTGCTCAGATGTGGCCCTCTCTCTCTCTCTAGCTTAGCCAACTTGGCAGGTGAAATCACTGCCCTTCCCCACTATGTGGGATCAGACACCCAGGGGAGTGAATCTCCCTGGTAACATGCAATATGACTCCTGGGGAGGAATCTAGACTCAGCATCATAGGATGGAGATCATCTTCTTGACCAAAAGGGGGATGTGAAAGGAAATGAAATAAGCTTTAATGGCAGAGAGATTCCAAAAGGAGCCGAGAGGTCACTCTGGTGGGCACTCTTACGCACAATATAGACAACACTTTTTAGGTTCTAATGAATTGGTGGCTGGTGATAGATACCTGAAACTATCAAACTACAACCCAGAACCCATGAATCTCGAAGACAATTGTGTAAAAATGTAACTTATGAGGGGTGACAATGTGATTCGGAAGGCCATATGGACCACACTCCCCTTTGTCCAGTGTATGGATGAATGAGTAGAAAAATGGGGGCCAAAAAAAAAAAAAGGCACCCAGTGTTCTTTTTTTACTTGAATTGTTCTTTTTCACTTTAACTTTTATTCTTATTATTTTCGTGTGTGTGGCAATGAAAATGTTCAAAAACTAATTTTGGTGATGAGTGCACAACTATATAATGGTACTGTGAACAAATGAATGTATGCTTTGTATGACTGCATGGTATGTGAATATTGTGGTCGCGTCTACTGCATCGGGGGGCGGCCGGTTGCTGAACCCTCGGCTCTCGGTGTTGCTCGGAGGGTACCGGCGGCGGGGGCTCTTTCCCGGAGGCGAGGGCGAGGCGGGGGACTTGGCCAGGTCCCCGGCGGTGGCGTGCAAGGTGTGGAGGGCGGCGAGAGGAAACAGGCGGGACGCTTTTTTCAGGAGGGTAAAACCAAGAGCGTTTATTCAGGGGTGAGCACAAGTTATATAGGCTGGCATAGAGGGCGGGGTCGGTGTAGGGGTGTGGGGTCCTTATATGGCAATGCTGAAGGGATAAAGGCTAGGATTGGTTCTGAGAGGACGCGGAAGCTGTTCGCAGCGGGTGGGAGTTGCCTTGGCAACTGTGCATGTGCACTGGCGGTGGCGGGAGTTGCTCAAGGCAACGGGGAGTGTGGTGCAAGATAAGGGGGAGGGGGGGCGGTTTTCTCCGGCAAGCTTCCTTTAACGGTTGTATTTTGGGTGAGGAAATGGGGCTTGCATCCGGCTCCACTTTCTCAGGCCCGGGGGGCTGTGGAGGGCTCTATCGCCCGTGCCCACCACCCTCCCCAGGGGCTGATCAGTTCCCCCGGCCCAGGCCCTCCAAGTTGAAGCACGTAATCAGTATCCCGCAAATATATCTCAATAAAAATGAATTAAAAAAAAAGTTAATCTTATACCTTAAGAGTTTAAGCCTCAAGGCAGCAGGCAACTGAAGAGCATTGGAGATATCTGCTTGTGAAGCAAAGGTGTCTGCCAAACTGTGAATGATACAAGAACTTTACACAAAATTAAAGAGTGTCCCAATAATGAGGTACAGAAAAACTGAGTACTAACTCTGGAAGACTGGCAAGAAAAGTGGGTGAGCCGCAACATTGCATTTCATCAAGAACAAGGACATCAGCTATTAAAGAAGAATTTGGATACTTTTCTTAATGGCAAGAGTAGACTCAGAATATTTTTTCCTCTTTGTGGAAAAGCAGTTGAGATGAGATGGTTTGCAGACCTAGGACACACTGTAGTTGGTGTGGAGATCAGTGAACTTGGGATTCGAAAATTTTTTGCAGAGCAGAATCCTTCTTACTCAGAAGAACCAGTTGCTGAAATTCCTGGAGCCAAAGTATTTAAGAGCTCTTCAGGGGACATTTCATTGTACTGTGGCAGCATTTTTGACATTTCCAGAGCAAATATTGACAAATTTGACAGGATTTGGGATAGAGGAGCCTTAGTCACTGTTAATCCAGGTGATCGAGAATGCTATGTTGATATAATGTTGTCCCTAACAAGAAAAGGGTTCCACTACCTCGCATCTGTTGTTTCTTATGATCCAACTAAACATGCAGGCCCACCATTTTATATTCCAGACACTGAAATTAACAGGTTGTTTGGCACAAAATGCAATATTAAATGCCTTGAGAAAGTTGATGCTTTTGAAGAATGACATATAAGTTAGGGAATTGACTACATATTTGAAAAATTGTATCTATTTACAGACAAAATCTAGCACATCAACATGTTTTTAGGCAATTGCAAAATTATGCTGAGGCATGAAAATATAATGACTGACTTGAAAAATCATTCACCAATTGCATCACAGATCTTTGTTCCAAAATGCATATAACTTTTTAGAAAAAAGCACATTCTAAAATGTTAAAGTGACTACCTTTGGAAAGGAGAGGGTAATTAGGGGTTACAGCAGACTGTTTTACTTACAGATTGTAAAAATTTTTACCATCAGCATGTATTACTTGTATAATTAATATTTAAAAGAGAAATGCAATGCATAACAAAGAAATATAAGAGATGTAGAAAAATTGACATTGAGTGTAATACTTTAGTAAGGTGCAAGATAAAAAGAAAGTAATCTAATAAGTTATATAAAATAACAACTTTTACTATAAACACCCCTTATGCACCCCTTTTCACATTTTGTCTGCTTAAAGAATGATTTTATATGTAAGAGAAAGAAATTTAAAACTTTAGTTAAATGAACTAACTTATGGAACCAAGTGTTCTTCCTAAATTGTAAAAATTTTACAAATTTTAAAATTAAATTTTTTCCTGAGTTTGGAAGTTTTTTGTTTACTCTAGGTTGATCTTGTTTAAATGGTAGACTTACATGACATACAGTGAATCTAGATTCATGATTTTTCACTATGAAAGTTTAGATTAGAATCTGTTTCATTAACACTCATTTTATTTAATCAAACATTCCCCCCTACCTGCACTACCTAATATCTAAAAGGTTTAGATTGTTTAGCTCATTTCAACAAAATGATGTATTTTATTAAAAGTAAGTTATCTGTGAAAAAAAAAGAGTTTAAGCTTTTACCAACTCATGGGACCCTTTATCTCCTTCAATTTATACCTAAAAGTGGCAGACATGACAGATGAAATAAAGAGCTCCTCCACTGAAACTTGATGACAGCAATCTTTCTTGTACTTCAAAACTATTCCAAATTGAAGAAGTCTAACCCCAAGCAGCAGAATTTCAGAAATACTAATTTCCTAGTTATACATCCTTCCTGGAAAACAATGTTACTCTGCTATGACATTAAAGGAATACAAACTGATGCAAAGAAGCAACTTTCAGGGCAACTAATAAATAAGCACACTATCTTAGTTTTGTTTTGTACAAACACGAAAATGTACAAAATATTCTAAAAATGATTTTCTTTAAAATAGGAATTTATTGGCTCATGGTTTCAGAGGCTAGAAGACTTCCTTCCTCAAGGGGTCATTAGCTTTCAAGCTGGCCAGCAATCCTTGGGTTCCTTGGCTTCGCCATCAAATGGTGACATCATCTTCTTTCTCTTCCAGGTTCTGCTGACTTCCTATTTCATCTCCACCAGGTGGCTTTCTCTTCATAAAGCCTCAAGTAATAAGATTAAAACCTAACCTCATTCTGTTAGGGCACACCTTGACTAAAAATAACATCTTTATAATGTTCTATTTACAATGGGTTCATACCCTCAGGAATGGTTTAAGATTAAGAACATGTTTTTTTTTCTTGGGTGCATAATTCAACCTATCACACACACTTAATGAGTTACAGTACAGGTGAAGCCATACCATTCTCCTCACACCTTTAAAAAGAACTACTTAAGTACTGTTTTTATTGTTAAAATGTGTATTTGTAACACATCAAATCTATCAGAGCAAACATCTATGTTTGACCTGGATTATTCTATTTTATCCTCCCAACAATCCTAACATGAATGTATATTATTAAACCTCTTTTAGAAGTTAAGACACTGAAGCTCAAAGATGTTAATAACTTACAAAGCCATGTATCTAGTAAAAAGCAGTGCTGGGATGGAATCCAGATGATCTGACTCCAAAGCCTTGTATTGTTTCCATCTTACTGAACTGTTTTCCCTAAGAACAGATGGTGTGATCTCCTTATTACTAATCCCTACCCATAAATTTACTGAACATACGACATTTCTGCAAAGCACTCACTCACTACTCCCTTAAATCATTTTATTGATTCTGAGATATGTCCTTTGAGAAATCAGCTTAGGATGATGGTTCTCAAATTGTGACCAACAGAACAGCAGCATCAACGTCACCTGAGATGTTGTTAGAAATAGAAATTCTTGGAACCCAATTCAGACTTACTTCATCTGAAACTCTGTGATTGGGGCCCAGAAATTTCACAAGCCTCCAGTTGTTTCTGATGCACACTCAAAATTGGAAACTACTGCTCTCTGGACTATCTGAAGTTAAAAATCCAGCTGTCCCATCTTGCCATAAAGAGATTGCTTAGGAGGTATTGATTTCTCTTGATTAAAGTTCAATAATTCAACAAAATTGGAGATGTATTATCTCAAAAATAGAATCATTCTTTTTAAAGCAGAGCTCCCTCTTCAATATGGTAGCTATCTGTTTCATAAAATCTGAAAAAATTGTCTGCCATCCCTCAATATCTTTAAGGGCCATTTATATATCTTCCTTTCTCTTAAGTAATTAAGAATAACTTAATGCTTCATATGATTTATTAACCAAGAAGATTTTTTTTTCACAGTGACCTAGTCCACCTATCACATCAGAGAAGAAAAGGTCTATTGTGTCTTATGGCATCAAAATTTTCAATTCTATGGATTTCAAGGCCCAACAGCCCAATCTTCCAAACTTTTCTTCATGCTCCTAACCCAGGACATGAATCAGATTGGTCTCATGATTAACTAACATAGTACATGGCATACCATCCCTGTTCCTTTGCTTATTTTGCTTTCACTTCTAGAAATTCCCTTTCTTTCCCCTTTTCCTATTAAACCCTATCTGTCTTTCAAGTCCCACTTCAAACCCTATTACCCACACTTTTAGGTAAATAGCTTGATGTTGTCAGGGGAATATACCCTGACTTTTGAGTCAGAGAGAATTGAGTCCCAGTCTTACAGCTAATATTTACAATCTTTGTGACCACTAACAAGTTTGTTAAACTTACTGAGCCTCAGTCACCTCTTCCACTAAATGGGGAGAATGAAAACCTGCTTCACAGTATTGCTGTGTGATTTCAATAAAAGGGCATAACTGACCCATTCTCATACTTATTCAAATAAACAACTCTTAGCCCACATTGATTTCTCACATCTCTTAACTCCTAGAACAGTTGTAGATGTATCACACAATTTGCCACCTAATATAACTGTCTTTTACTGTGTAATGCAGAGACCATGAAAAGCCAAGAGGACATAATGATTGGATTTGAACATGGAATCCAGGAGCCTGAAAGAGCAAAGATCTGACACAAAAATTTGGGGGCTAAGTTCCCCCATAACTGGAATTTCAGAACTTTAAAGCAACAAAGGCATTGTAAGTGACAGGTGTGTTAGCATCAGATACAATACTTTGTTAATAATACATTACCAAAGTGTGTGAATAACTTTACCTTTTGGAATAAGTTTTTGCATTTATTATGGCTACAGTTTACTCTTTTTATTGTGATAACATATATATATATATATATATATATATATATATATATATATGTAACACAAATTTCAAATGTTATATGATTTCACTTATTGAAAAACTTTATTTTTAGTACATTAGAGAAGATTCAAGGTTATTGCTAAAATCACAAGAATTTCACTCACTTGCATTCTAACATACATTTCAGAATGGGAAAAAATGGGTGGGGTTTCTCTCCTTCCTCCCATTGTTACCTGTCAAGTGTTGAGAACCACTGATATAGGGCATCATGCAATGCCCTCTTGGAAAAAGCACAGCAGGGCCACTATTTCTGGTGATCTTTATGCTCTATACTACTTAAACACTGTGCTATTTTCATCCTCTTAAAGAAAGCAAAAGAATAGAAATAATTTTACTTTCAGTATTTTTATGAGAGACTTGTGTGAATCCAACTATGAAATACTTTAACTTATCTATCCATATAACTAAATTTAGTTCAGAGATATGTTAGAAAATATTATGACCCCCTTCCAAGAGCCATTTCAAACTAATGTTCCTATCAGTGCCAGGCAATGTCTCTAATACATGTTAAATGGAATAATGATCCCACCTTAGCATGGAAAGCTGTCAAGCAGAAAAGATACAATCAAGCAACCTAATACACTTTCACTTACCAAAGAAGTGTTTTCTGGTGTTCTAGTTTCCACTAGCTAGAATACATTAACCCTCTGTTGAACAGCAAAGTTAAATTAGACATAATCACAGGCCAAATAGCAACTGGTTTAATGTCATTTATTTACTTAGGTACAGTAACATTTTTGCTACTGCTATTCATCAGACATAGAGAAGATGAGGCTGCAGATGCCTCACTCCTGATACTCTACTACTGCTCTACTAAAACGATTGTTTAAAAAACAAAAGAAATAGAAAATAAAGAATTGGCAGGAAAATTGCCAAATCTAAATGAATAGTGGGTTTTGGGAGCCTGCCTTCAATCTCACCATTATTTTATTGTTGAAAGGAAAGAAAAATACCCAGTTATTGTCCCATAAGAGTGATAACAAGTATCTAATTTAAAGTCTTGTTAACCTATTGTCAGTAATTTTTAAGTGCACTAGATTGAATTATTGGCCCTAATGCATCACTTCTCTCTGCACCCACTCCTTTGCCATGTGGCTTTACTATTCTTCCCACTGATGGTAGAGTGAGCTGAACTTCCCCATCCCTCTACTTTGGGCTTAGCCACCTGACTTGCTTTCTCCAATGAAATGTGGGTGAAAGTGACAATGTGCCAGTTTGAAGCTTAAGCCTTAGGAGGTATCCCATCTTTATGCTTGTCCTTTTTTCATCATCACCATGAAAAAAGCAAGCACTGATTAACCTGCTAATCCAAGAAACACTGAGAAAACTCATACTCAATCTGCAGTTATGAACTGCCTACCTAAGCCCAGCCTAGAACACCTAACACCCAACCAACCCACAGACATGTGAGCAAAATTAATGCTTATTTTATATGCCTCTGAAATTTTGTTGTTGTTTGGTACACAGGTACACAGCAAAGCTGACTCTAGACCTACATTTCAAATGGTA
The DNA here is from genome assembly GCF_015220235.1 of Choloepus didactylus. Classification (NCBI taxonomy): domain Eukaryota; kingdom Metazoa; phylum Chordata; class Mammalia; order Pilosa; family Megalonychidae; genus Choloepus; species Choloepus didactylus. Next base: position 140,234,990 of record NC_051334.1, read on the forward strand.
CAAGATACTAGAATCTTTGATTTTACAGCATGCCATTTTGTCTTGTGAGATCTACATACATACATGCATGCATACATATGTTTACATATACACACATTCATCCATACATATATATATACATATATAAATTAAAATACATCGCCCAAAATGTTGACTGATTACTCTGTTCCAGGCGCTGTATAGATGCCAGGTATCCCATGGTGAACAAGATACTCCCTGCCCTCATGATTACTTATAATGTATAGGTTTGAGTTTCATAAGACTTTTTATACCCTTGGACATAACTGGAAATATTCTGGAGTGTTAATCATGGATAGGAATGATTTGACTTCATTTTTGTAAGCAACTGCTGAGGTACGTCATCTTTAAGAGTAATTCATAACTATATAACCATAGCAATACCTTACTTTTCTGACTCTGTCCTGAAATTAAATGCTTTACATTGTTACACTTTTCAGATAACTGAAGTTTGCCTCCCAAGATCAGATATTTGAAACAAATTGGATGGAAATTCTTTTTACACTTCTCTGTCATCTCAAAGGACATGGAACTTGATTTAACATTTTCTCAATGACTCAAGACCAAAATTATGAGCCACAGTTATTGTGCTGTACAGCAATACAGCTCTTTGCCTTTCTCAAAGTTTCTCTGTCTCCTCTTACTGTTAGACTACCAGCTGTTTATTCTTCTGCTGTCACCTAAACTCCCTTTAACTGTCCTTTTCCCCTACCTAGTTTACTGCATTTCAACCAGATAACTGAGCTCATTAAGAAGAGTGTTAAAAAGCAGCAGAAAAAGATTCATAATGAGGTACCACAATCCTCTTGTCTTAAGTATGTAATTTTTATGCATGGGGTTCATAATAATAAGCTCTTATCTTCAAAATTCTTTCTTCCTAAACTCTGGGTCCAAGGCTAATTACTCCAGAGAACTGAGTGCACTAGAAGAAAGCCTGACCTCATGGGGGGCTTAATATACCTTATATTTTATTATGCTTTATAGATCTTTAAGATGTTTTTATGTAACTAATCTTACTTAATAATTACAATATTGTTAAAATGAATTCCCAGGGAGATCTAAGATGGTGGCATAAAGAGGACTGGAAGCTAGTAAATCCCCTTGGAACAACTAACAAACAACCAGGAACAATTAGTAAATAATCTGGAATAACTGCAGAGGGACAAACATGACCATCCACTCATCATACACCAACCTGAATTGGGAGGAATGCCCAAGATTTCAGCATAAAATCTGTAAGTAAAAACTGCAGATACAAACCAGGAGCCCCCTCTCCCCATGGCCCAAGATGCAAAGCCTTGTGGAGCTAGAGAGCAGCTCTCTCTGAGCCAGTGAATATAGCTCATGTAAGCTCCAACTGGGGTTTTAATTAACAATCATGGACTGCTTGATAAGATACAAATCCCCAACAAGCAGACAGAGGCTTTGGGTGAAGACTGACCTTGGAGAGCCGGAGGGTTGCTGCAGACTGGCCCCAAAGGGGGCTTTCTGTCCCTGGCTCAGTGGAGAAAGCCTCAGCCATTTTCAGTTTCCAGTGCTCTGACCCAGACAAGGGTGGAGATAGCACAGGCAGAGAGAGACCATTAAAATGCTAATGACCTCTCCCTAGGGGGTCTATCTTCCCTAAGAGGAAAGGAGTGGGGCCCAGCTCTACTACCCACCTTCCATTCAGAACCAGAACCCAGAGCATGAGGGAAAACAGCCATGGGCCACAAATCTTTATGCAGTCTGGAATTACAGGCTGACAGGTGCCACCTGCTGGGCAAAAAAGCACAGTGACCCAAGGCTTCACAGGGTGTACCAATTTTCTAAGACATTCACTCAGGGAAACTGGATACTGAATAGTTCTTCCATCTGGGACCAGAGCCTGTTTTGGTCTGGGAAAACCTGCTTGGGGTAACCAAGGAAACCATGCCTAGACAAGAGAAAACTACAACCTACACTAAGAAAAAAAACAAAGTTTTGGCCCAGTCAAAGGAACAAACTTACACTTCAACTGAGATACAGGAATTTAAACAGCTAATACTAAATCAATTCAAAAAGTTAAGGGATGATATGGCAAAAGAGATGAACCATAAAATGGAAACACTGGGGGTACATAAGGTAGAAACTGAAAGTTCAAAAAACCAACTAGTAGAATCTATGGAAATGAAAGACACAACACAAGAGATGGAAGGCACAATGGAAACATACAACAGCAGATCTCAAGAGGCAGAAGAAAACACTCAGGAACTGGAGAACAAAGCACCTGAAAGCCTACACACAAAGGAGCAGATGGAGAAAAGAATGGAAAAATATGAGCTATGTCTCTGGGAACTTAAGGACAAAATGAAAATCAGGAATGTACATGTCATTGGTGCCCCAGAAGGAGAAGAGAGGGAAAAGGGGCAGAAGCAATAATAGAGGAAACAATCAATGAAAATTTCCCATCTCTTATGAAAGACATAAAACTACAGATCCAAGAAGTGCAGCATACGCCAAACAGAATAGATCTGAATAGGCCTATGCCAAGACACTTCATAATCAGATTATCAAACATCACAGATAAAGAGAGAATCCTGAAAGCAGCAAGAGAGAAACAATCCATCACATACAAAGGAAGCTTGATAAGACTATGTGCAGATTTCTCAGTAGAAACAATGGAGGCAAGAAGGAGGTAGGGTGATATATTTCAGATACTGAAAGAGAAAAACCACCAACCAAGAATCCTATATCTGGCAAAACTGTCCTAGAAATATGAGGGAGAGCTTAAAATATTCTCAAACAGACAATGACAGAGTTTGTGAACAAGATATCTGTTCTACAGGAAACACTAAAGGAAGCACTGCAGACAGAAAGGAAAAGACAGGAGTGAGAGGTTTGGAACACAATTTTGGGAGATAGTAACACAGCAATGTAAATAAAGTGAACAAAGATGATTTTGACTGTGGTTGAAAGAGGAAGGTTGGGGCCATGTGGAACACCAGAACAAAAGATGAAGGATAAAGACTGGGGTTGTGTAATTCAGGGAAACCTAGGGTGCTCATCAATTGTGATAAAAAGTACAGACATTTTTTACATGAGGTAGAACAAATGAATGTTAACATTGCAAGGTGTTAAAAATAGGGTGGGATTGGGGGGGAAATACAATCAATGCAAACTAGAGACTATAATTAATGGAAACATTGTATTATGCTTCCTTTAGTATAACAAAGGTGATATCCCAAAGCTAAATGTATATGGGGGAACAGGGGAAGGATATGGGACTCCTGGCATTGGTAATGTTGTCTGGCTCTTTATTCTACTTTAGCTTAATGCTATCTTTCCTTTTGTTGCTTCCTAGCTATAATGTTTTGTGTGGTTTTTTTTCTCTTTCTTTTTTTCTCTTTCTTTTGTCTCTCTACCTTCTTTGACTCTTCCTCCTCTTTTGTGGAAGAAATGAAGATGTCCTTATACAGATAGTGGCAATGGTGTTGAATGCATAAATATGTGACTATAAGGGAACCAGTGATTGTTTACTTAGGATGGAATGTATGATGTGTGAACAAAGCCATCTTAAAAAATGGGTTGTTGAAGAAAGTTTGAGGGCAGTATATTGAGTGAAATAAGACAGACACATAAGCACAAATATCGCAGGGTCTCACTGATATGAACTAATTACAATATGTAAATTCATAGACATGAAATATGAGTTACCAGGATATAAAATGAAGGTAAAGAATGGGTAAGCAGTTGCTTATTAAGAGCAGAATGTTCAACTAGGGTGAACTTAAACATTTGGAAAGGGACAGAGGTGATGGTAGCACATTGTGAGAATAAATAACAGTGCTGAATGGTGTGTGAAGGTGGTGGAAAGGGTAAGCTCAGAGTCACGTATGTCACCAAAAGGAAAGCTAGAGGTTAAAAGACGGGAATGTATAAAACAGTGAATCTTGTGGTGGACAATGTCCGTGATTAACTATACAAATATTAGGAATCTTTCTCATGAACTAGAACAAATGTATGACACTATAGCTAGAATTTGATAATAGAGAGGGATATAGGGAAAAAATATATAGCTATTGCAAACTATATACTACAGTTAGTAGTATTCTAACATTCTTTCATCAACAGTAACAAATGTACTACACCAAAACTGTGAATCAATGATGGGGGGGGGTGGTTGGGGGTGTGGGAGGATTTGAGTTTCCTTTTTTTTGTTTTTATTTCTTTTCTGGAGTAATAAAAGTGTTCAAAAATTGAAAAGAAAATTAATTGTTATGGATGCACAGCTGTGTGATGGTATCATGGGCAATTGATTGGACACCTTGTACTTTGGATCTTTGGATAGTTGTATGGTATGGAAAAATCTCAATTAAAAAAAAGGTAAAAAAAAATGGATTCCCACTCCAGTGTGCAAGCAGAGAGCTTTCTGTTCTTTCTAAACTTTTAGTAAGATTGCAGAAAGTCAATAGTCAGAGGCCCTAAATAAACTCAAGTACCATGGGGCTATAAGCAGTTTCTCTGAAAAGTAAACACCTGAAATGAGATATGGCTATAGGTATTCAGACATGATAGCTCATAAGCAAATATAATGGACAAAATAATATTCTGGAATACAAAGAGAGGCTTGCTTAAAGCTCCCTCTGCCATGGGATTTGGAATTCTGGATCAGTTCTATAGACTTTTATTTAAATAAGCAAATCAGATCAAACTATCTCACATTTTACTTTACTTTTTAAAAGGAATATTTGTCATAATTTCTGCTTCCCAGATTCAAATTATTATTTATTAGGAAAGCTAAACTAATGTGAAAGATTCATATTTCCATTCTCTTGGCAATACCAAGTTACAGTGTTGGGGATTACTTCATTTCCGTGAGTGTACTAGACACTGATATATCTGATTTTTCTATTAGATTTTTTTCTTCCTTGGACATAACAGGCACTCAATAAATGTTTGATGTGTCAACAGATTTGTTAACTCATCAGACTTGTAAATCACTTGCCTTATTTCTTCATGTTATAGCTATTTGATAATTAAAGAACAGAACTAGGTTTAATAAACTACTAGTCTATCATCGAACTTTTTCTAACAACCATGACTTCCATTATTAATTGCCTTCTGTGTAGGAAATGTGCAACAATGTCATGTAGAGAAGAAAATAGACACTGGGAGAGAAAGCAACTGCAGAAAGCAGCAATTACCCAGAAGTAGAACTAATTGTTCTACATCCATTGCCCTTGGCTTCAGTTCACATAATAACCATCTCTGCTCTCTCTTTGACTGTACACTGCATGTCAGCACCACTGATGGAACCTGATAAAAACTAAATTTCTTTTGCTTCCTGCCATGTACTGTCTATGTACATAGCTAGTAAGTGTGAGTTCCAGCTGTGGGCTTCATTTGCCATATGTGAGACTGCATAGAAACAGTTCCTGAGAGAAGATCTCAGCTATGGGGAGGTTCGTCTGTTCCCATCATTATCTCTGACACTGTTTGCAAATTTATGGCATGGAAACATAAAGTAGTTTGGATGGTTTGTTGATGTTTCTCTCTTGAATTACATAGCTTTCTGAGCAATTTAATCACAATAGGTAAATATTTGCATATACTGTACATAGTTAAATTCAGCAGCCCTATAGTCAGAGTTTTCCAACAGCTGTCTAAACATTATTCATTGTCAAGTCAGTTATTTCCTAAGATCTCACAATCATCCATTTTCCATTTGTTGTCATTATTGTTATTTAAAAGAATCATATGATGAATGATTTTTAAATGACTTTTCATTTCTTTTTCATTATTAAGAAAATGGTACAGAAGAATAAAGAGTAAAAATTAAGTACTCTATTTTCCCCACCCTTCTCCCAATCTCACCCCCACCAACAAAAGTATCATCGTTAATAGCTGAGTATGTATCTTCTAGCCATTGTCCATGAATTTACGAACACCCAGAGAGAAACACACACATATACAATTCCACAGACTTACACAATACATCCATTCATATTACATTTTATGACTTTCCTATGATTCTTGCCCTGTCTAGTTTGGTAATTCCATTTTCCATTCAGTTTCATGCAGCAGTTCAAAGCTAAATCCTCACAGAGGTGCAAATTGTAGCACCCAATTCAGAAATCAGCAATAATCCCTTTCGGGGACAGTAAGATAATCAACCAGATGAAACTCCCTCCTCCTTCTGGTATTTGGCAGGTTAATTTCACCATTAAGGTCAAACAGTATATTTGAATTAAAATTCCTGACTCATTTTGTGGACTTGAACAAGCCATTTCTATCTGGACTCCAGTCTTCAGGTTTGTAAAGTAAGGTAGTTGGACTTAAGACCTCTATGTGCCCTGCCAGCTGTGACATTATACTAATTCTACAACTAGGAAGACAATTCCAAGGTGCAATTCAACTAATGGCAAACTCCTGGACAATGGTTCCATATGGTACTGCTAGTCAAGCATGCCCAAAAACTAGAATGCAAAAAAAAAAAAAAAAAAATGTGAGAAGGAAAATAATTTGCCCTACCAACTCATCCATTCTTTTCTTCTCTCAATACTTTCCATCTGTAAGAATAGCCTATTCTCTGTCCTTCGAATACATTTGATGTTCATTCCAACTTCCACATCATTGTCCAACCTCATTTGGATTATTATCCAATCTTACTTGAATAATTCTCCTTCCCCTACCCTCACAAATTCTATACATCCCTAAAGGACACCTCAATATTTACTGAAATGAGTTTTCACTGATTTCTTCTAACTATTGTACTCTCCCTTTTTTGTGCACTGTGTGGAAAAGCTGATGATTCTTTTGTTTGTCTGTTCAAAATGTGTTCTAAGTTTTGTTGTATCTCTTACAAAGGTCTTTCCAACTGTAACCCAAAGAATCTCTGAAGTAAAGCAAGGTTTCTAATTAACTATCAAGTCACTTCATATTTAAGAAAAATAAAAAGGCTTGTTTTAATCTACTCCCAGAAAAAATGTTACAAGTTGATTTAACTCACAATAAACCACAGCTCTGACTACAGAAACTTCAATACAGGGGTTGGAAGCACTCTGAAGTAAAGAGATCATGATGTTTTTTACATCTTTTTCATTATCATTATTAATATTATTAAAATTAAGTTAATTATTAGTTATTAACATTATTTTTAAGTGTTAATATTAGCATCACTAGAGACAAAAGGAGCTAGATTGCTGTGGTAATGGGAGTTTTAGCAAAAAGCTTTAAGAGACAGGCATAAACCATTTTATTAGAAAGAAAAAGCTAGAGATACAAGCTAATGCTTTCTCTGACCATCTCATGATAAAATGGGGAAAGAGCTTTTGCTTAAGATAAAGAATAAGCTAAAGTAAAGGGTCCATGGTAATCTTCTGCAAGGGTTTAACTCTTCCATACAGTGTCATAGAATGGCACACTGGTTTTCTTAACTCCATTAACTACTCTTTCAGGTGCAAGCAAGTAGCTTAGATCAAATATTCAACCAATATTTACTGAGCGACATCATGTGCAAGGCATTGTGCTAAATGTTATAGGGTACACAAGAGAAAACAGGCACATGGCAATGAACTTATGCTTTAATATGGGGAGCTTTTGTTGGAAGAACAGAAGGAAGGGAGGGAGGGAGGGAAGAAATAGGAGAGGGAGAGAAGAAGGCACTTAAAAGATACTTACAAAGGAGGCAGTGCAATAAAAGGTGAAGATAAAATGTCTTGGGCAGTTCAGATAAACACAATGATGAATTTTTCCCTTGGTGGCAACATACCTAAAATCACAAAGTCAGTTCTTGTAGGCCAACTTACCTGACTTCATCTCAGATCACTTTCCCACCACTCTCCCCCTCACTTATTCTGCTCCAGTTACAATGGCTACTGCTTCTTTCTGTTAAAGAAGGAACGGCTTCATAACATGCCTGCTATCCAAAATGGTCCAATTTGGCATTTGATCATATACATGCTGCTTAGCTTCTGTGAAATCACTGCCTTCCAGTTCTCCTCTTATATTTGTGTCTATTCCTCCTTGGTTCAGTGTTTCTGCTCCACTCTTAACTGTAGGTATGCATTTAGGTTCTTTTTTTAAAATCACTTTACATGAACCTTCTGGATGATCTTATCCCAACTATGGGTTCAACTACCATCTACATGCCAGTGACTACCAAAACCATAGGCATGGTTGCTAACCTTCCCAATACTCTAGGCTCACATATATCACTGTCTCCAGAATTTCTTCTCCTACACATCCCAAATAGTACTCCAATTCAACAAGTCCAAGACTGGCCTGCCCCTGTATTCCTTATCTCCATTAGTGGCACCAGCATTTACAGGACAAAAACTTAGAATTTCTTGACTTATCTCTCTTCCACCATATTCAGTTTTTATTTTGCATCTGTCCTTTTCTTTTCCTAACTTTCTCCCTGGCTTCATTTTTATGCCCCACCAAGCTATCCTGTATGCAATTGCCAATGTAATCTTTGTTTCACACACACCCTATGATTCAGCTACACCAAAATATTTGTGCCAGATTCACATGCCTCCAGACTTTCTCAGGCTGTCCCCTCTGCTCATATTACCTTTTTAGACTGGCCCCAAGTCACTCCTACATGAGAACTTTCCTGACTCTTGTAGACAAAAGTAGTCCTTCCTCTGTGATCCCATAGTACCTAATAGATAACTGGATTAGCATTTAATCAACAGCATGGGAATTATTTGACTGTATTCTGTATCACTTTTTAGCCTGTGAGCTCCTCTAAGACAGAACCAATGGTGTCTTATCTCTCTCTTTTCATGTTGTCAGGATTCAGGTGCAGGAAACACACCACTCTAGCTATTTTAAGCACAGAGCAATGTAACCTAAGGGATTAGGTTCTTATGAGATCTTTAAAAGTGATGTAGGTACAAGATCTAGGCTGGGCCCCAGAGAATGACTCTCAGAACAACATCCCCAACTGGCCCCTCAGAGAACCTTTGCCACAATCAGGAGGCCACTATTGGAACCAGTAAGATATAGAACACAAAACTATTGACATAATTCAGGTATTATGCATAGCTACTAACACACTGTCTCTAGACTCCACAAAGCTACTGACTAAATTCCAAAAGGCTGCTTCAGAAATACCCACCACCTCTATGACTGGGCTTGAGAGCAGCAGACAGCAGGATGCCCACTGCCTCATTTCTGCCTCTAAATCCCATGTGAGTGTATCTATTTTGTGCAGAACCCTAGCTACATTGGTGCCAGAAAGATGTAAATTTTTAGTTTTCAAGACTTGACAATACAGAAAAGTGCCCCAGAAGCATTTTCCTATCCTATTTTAAATTCTTTATAAGCATCATTCTTATAGTTGAGTACTATTTGTTTAAATTTGTTACATCTGCAACTTTAAAACTCTTTTCTGGACATTCTAGAATATATTTACCCACCAAATTCATGATATAAGCTTTAGATTCCACAGCTTCCAAACTTCTGACTGAGGGTCAATCAGTTCTGTTCTTGCCTGTATTCCACATACAAAAGCACCAACTGTAACATGTGAAAAATCAACTGGTTTTATTAATGTGTCTTTTAGTTTGAATCAACTGGAGGCTTCATCAATGCATTATCAAAACTTCTTTGAGCTCTCATGATCCTCTGGAGAAAAAGGCCTTTGCTTAAGAGATCTTTTATGCCCTTGATTCAATAGGTTAGAAGCTGACAGTTGTCATCATGTGGCCCTGGCATATACCACGAACTGCTGGTCTCCATCTGCGACACTGAACATACTTTGCAAACCTCTCTAACAACTACATGCAAAGAAAGGTAACATTTTGAAATATGGTTTTATGGTGTTATCACCCAGAAACTCATCAATGCCCACAGGCTCCTTGACATTTTATTGCTGTTAAACTCCTCAACCACCTTAAAATATGTTATTACTGGAAACAAATTCAGTTGCCCTCTTTTACCCTAGGTATTATTTTGAAAGGTTATTGATGTCTTTCTCTGAAATAATAAGGTGATAAATGTAAACAATATGCTTTAAAAATGTGACTTCATTAATTCAGTTGCTATTGTTTTTCATAATACATACCCGTGGGTCATTTAAGTCATTTCACTTTCTTGAGAAAGGTGAAAACAAGCTTTACATTTAAAATTGTGAAGTAGAAAGTAACTTAGAAAATGAAGATGGAGATCTTATTTTGAATGGATCAGTCTCCGACATCCATGGATTGCTAAAAAAAAAAAAAAGCCTATAGTCATCGCTTGAACTTTGTTGTACCAACTTCCTCTACAGCCCTCCCCAACCTCCCAACTACTTTATTTTTAATTCAGTTTTATTGAGATGTATTCACATACCATACAATCATCCATGGTATACAATCAACTGTTCACAGTACCATCATATAGTTATGCATTCATCACCCCAATCTATTTTTGAACATTTTCCTTACACCAGAAAGAATCAGAATAAGAATAAAAAAATAAAGAACACCCAAATAATCCCCCCATCCCACCCTATTTTTCATTTAGTTTTTATCCCCATTTATCTACTCATCCATCCATACAATGGATAAAGGGAGTGTGATCCACAAGATTTTCATAATTGCACTGTCACCCTTTGTAATCTACATTGTTATACAGTCATCTTCAAGAGTCAAGGTGATTGGGTTGGAGTTTGGTAGTTTCAGGTATCTATTCTAGCTATACCACTACAATAAGACCTAAAAAGTGTTATCTATATAGTGTGTAAGAATGTCGAGCAGTGTGATCTCTCAACTCCATTTGAAATCTCTCAGCCACTGAAGCTTTATTTTGTTTCATTTCACATCCCCATTTTGGTCAAGAAGATGTTCTCAATCCCATGAGGCTGGGTCCAGACTCATCCCCAGGAGTCATATCCTGTGCTGCCAGGGGGATTTACATCCCTGGGAGTCAGGTCCCACGTAGTGGGGAGAACAGTGATATCACCTGCCAAGGTGGCTTAGTTAGAGAGAGAGAGAAGGCCACATCTGAGCAACAAAGAGACACTCAGGAGGAGACTCTTAGGCACAATTATAAGCAGGTTTAGCCTCTCCTTTGCAGTAACAAGCTTCATAGGGGCAAGCCCCAAGACAAAGGGCTTAGCACATCAAGCCGTCAGTCCCTAGTGTTTGAGAACATCAGCAACAATCGAGGTGAGGAAGTCCAACACCGCCGCATCCTCCCCCAGCTTCTCAAGGGGGGCTCAATTATATATTTTTGTTCTCTGCCCAAATTACATTGGGATGTGTTGCTATTTCACTCTAACCTATACAGACCAGCCATATCTCACTTCCTATTCAAAGTTCCATGTAATTGTGGTGTTTGTACAAACTGACTGTAGAAGTTACATTGTTTAGAAAATATAGATCCTACACCAAATAAACATTTCTTCCCTTGATCTCACATGGAAGTTTAAGTTTTAACACACAGTCAGTTTCAATCTTTAACCTTTGGCCTGATTTGCCCTAGTCTTAACCAGATCCGCTTCATTCATATCTCTAATTGAAGTCTGGGCTCTTTTTCAGCTTTTGTTTTTTTAACAGTTGCTGTATGTGTTAATACTGATATTCATATCTGCTGAGCTCGAGCTCTGAGTGTCAGGTGTCACACAGATATCCAATGTTCCAGAGACCAATCAGGCTATATACCAAGAGATCAACATCTCAGAGTTTGGAGATAGCTATTACAATTCAGGAATAGATTTGACTGCTGTTTAAGAGCTTACAATCTAGGGACCATTACAATAATCATTTCCCTGTTAGGCTGTGCTCTAAGATTCAATTCTGAGTTTACACATTGTAGTTATTCCATATTGGTGAGGCATTATAATGTTTGCCTTTGTTTCTGGCATACTTCACTCAACATGCTGTCTACAGGATCCATTCACCACCTTGTGTATCTCACAACTTCTCTCCTTCTCACAGTAGCTCAATATTTCATTGTGTGCACTTAACACAGTTCACCATTCTGTTCTTCAGTCAATAATACCCTTAGGCCACCTCCACCAATTGAAAACCATGTATACTCTCTCCATAAACACCAGTGTGCAAATGTCCATTAATGTCTCTGCTCTCAGATCTTCCCAGTACATACCCCATAATGAGGTCACAGGACCTTATGACCCCCACATACTTAGCTTCTTGTGGGACCACCACAGTGACCTCCAGAAAGGCTACATCATTCTGCCAATCTCCTCTACAACCCTCCCCCACCTCCCAACTACTTTTGACTTACCACTTTCCCAGAATACTGATATTTCTTTTTTGTTGGCATAAGTATAATGTGAGGGCACAGCCTGGGTTTTAGCTGCTCCAGGCAATTTATCTGGTGAATCTATAAGCTCCATGAGCGAAAGGTTTGTCTTTTTTTTCCTTTTAATTTTTCCTTTTAATTTTTTCTTGTAATCACCAATATAGAACACAAAATTTCCCACTCAACTGTACAATTCACTAGTATTAACTATATTCACAATATCATGCTACCATCACCAACATCCATTACCCTTCATTTTGCATTGCCTCAAACAGAAACTATTCACCCTTTAAACTATAATTCCCTGTTTCCACCCTGCTCCTCTTTTTTAATAAATTAACCACCACCTGTCTCTATGAAGTTTACTTCTTCTAGGTTTTTCATATAAGCAAGATCATACAATATTCATCTTTTGTGTGTGTGTGTGTCTTATTTCACTCAACATGTTGTCTTCAAGGTTTATCCATGTTGCACAAATTCATATGGAACTGCAAGGGGGCCCAAATAACCAAATCAATAATTGCAAAGGAAGAAAAATGTTGGAGGTCTCACAATTTCCAATTTCAAAACTTACTACAAAGCTGTGGTAATCAAAACAATGTGTTACTGGCATAAAGTTAAACACATAGACAAATGGAATAGAATTGAGCATTCAGAGATAAACCCACATATCTCTGGATTTACAAATTTTTTATAAGGGATCCAAGTATATTAATTGGAGAAAGAACTATCTCTTCAACAAATGGTGTTGGGAAAACTGGATATATATATGCAAAAGAATAAAGTTAGATCACTACCTCACACCACATACAAAAATTAACTCCATATGAGTCAAGGACCTCAACGTAAGTACAAAAACCATAAAATTCCTGGAAGAAAACATAGGACAGAACCTTCATTACCTTGGATTTGGTAGTGATTTCTTGGATATGACTCCAAAAGCACAAGCAACAAAAGATAAAAAATAATGGACTTCATCAAAATTAAAAACTTTTATACATCAAGAAACTGAAAAGACAGTCTATGGAATGGGAGAAAATAATTATGAACCAAATATCTGATAAGGGTTTAAGATCCAGAATATGTAAAGAACTACTATAATTCATCAACAAAAAGGCAAATAACCCCATTTCAAAAATGGGCAAAGAACTTGAATAGACAGTTCTCTAAAGAAGATATATTAATGGTCAATAAGTGCATGAAAAGATGCTCAACATAATTCATAATCAGGAAAAAAGAAATTGAAAACAACAAGATACCACATACCATGTCATACTCTCTAGGGTGACTATAATTTAAAAAACAGAAAATAATAAGTGTTGGTGGGGATGCAAAGAAATAGGAACCATTATATATTGCTGGTTACACTTTAGAAATGTGCAACCTCTGTGAAAATCAGTTTAGGAGTTCCTCAGGACTGTGTCTTATTCACCCTTGTAATCCAGGTCAGTGCCATAGTAGTGCCTGAGAAAACAGTAGGAAAAAAACGGAGATTGTTAAATTGAATTGCAAATACCTAGTGTGCTGGTTTGTATATATTATGTCCCCCAGAAAAAGCCATATTATTTAATGCAATCTGGTGGGGGCAGATTGATTAATCTTTTTGATTAAGGTATGACCTCTTGATTGAATGATTCCATGGAGATTCAGGATTGGTCTTGATTAGTTTACTGGAGTCCTTTAAAAAGAGCTGCCACAGGTCCAGATGCTGCTGATGTTTTGAGATGCTAGCCCAGAGTTTGCTCCAGAGAAGCTAAGAGAGGACAGAAAGCCCAAGAACAGCTCAGAGAGTCTTTTGGAGAGACACTTGCTGATGCTTTGAGATGCTTGGAGATGTTTGGAGATGCTAGCCCAGTGTTTGCTCTGGAGAAGCTAAGAAAGGACCCCCAATGCTTAGATGTACAGGATCTGGAGAAATTAAGAGAGACATGCCCAGAGACATTTTGGAGATAGTCATTTTGAAACCAGAACCCGGGAGCAAAGGATCAGAAGATGCCAGCTACATGCCCTCCCAGCTAACAGAGGTTTTCTGGACACCATCAGCCTTTCTTCAGTGAAGGTGTTCTCTGTTGATGCCTTAGTTTGGACCCTTTTATGGCCTCAGAACTGTAAATCTGTGACCTAATAAATCCCCTTTGTAAAAGCCAATCCATTTCTGGTATTTTTCAAAACATCAGCATTAGAAAACCAGAACACCTAGGAAAGAAATTCCCTATTAAATTTTTGAGTAGAGACTGTAATGTATGTTGCTTTAAGGAGCATGATTGTACAGGTAGGGGTGGAGGGGAGGTGGATCACATCTATTAATGATTTAAAATATTATTCTACCACATAAAGTAAGTACTTTGTCTATGAAATGCAAAATCATGCTGGATTATTTGTAGGTGATCTCCATTCAAAGGGAAATTGAAGCCTTCCTTAAAAAAATATACCTCCCTTCTGCATTACAAACAGCAAATATAGTATATATTCTGAAATACATACAAATTTGTCATAGAACTGGTATTGTCTGCCAGCTTTAAAATGGAACATGGCTTACCCATAAATATAAACTATTTTCCATAAGCCCTAAGCTTCCTTAATCATTAGTGTCTGGAATTTATCTTGTAGGCATGGAAAGCACCATGGGCTTTTCTGTTCCCTAAGTTTAGTTGACAACTTAACTAGCAAATTTTTGAACAGTGTTTCGTTAAATACCTATAAGCTCAAAGCCTTTGGTACACTAAAATTCTTGAGGGCTTTGTCTACTCCTACATCAACAGTGGTTATTACTTACTGGCTTATAGTAGGCACAAAATATGTGTTAAATGTCCTTTCCCCTCTAATTCTTGGCCCAAGAAGACATTCTTTTGTGACCATTATTTTACTTTGGGTCCAGAGTTTCAGTTGTTAACAATAATAACCATAATAATAACCACTATATTTGCCAATAGCTATGCAATGGCCACATGAAAAAGAAGCTTTTGACAGTGTTGCCCAAGAACTCAAAGAAATAATAGGAGTGCAAGACCACTGCAATACAAGTCTCCAAGTTAATTCTTCAATTTGTCTTCCTAGGAAGGAAAAAATAATACCAATACAAAGGTTTTGATATCTTCATAGACACAATGAGCAATGGGGGCAGCAGTAAACATGCTTTATACCTGCACTACATATATGGTAGATGCAATTTGTTTGCTACAGCTCAATGCAAGTAATAAGATGTTTCATTAGGCAGACCAAAGCTTTTATTAAAGTAGCTCATTTAGGAGGAAACTGATACACTTGAAACTATTCAGAATATATTTCTATCTCTGTGCCCACATTGTTATATAGGATTCCTTGTCCTTGGAATGTTAATAATGTGAATTAGGCTTGAAAATAAATGTGAGTCTAATGGTTGAGCTCTAGCAAACTGCTTGAATTGTTTATCATTGCAAAGATGAATTCCTTTAGGAGACTGCTTTCCGGACAATCTAGTTGAAATTAAAAGTGATGTGAATGTTAAAGTTAGTTTGGGGAGGTGCCTTGGCTGTTCCAATCCTTCACCCTTAGTGTGTTAGTTCTGTTATCTCAGTGGTACCAACTGCATGATCCCCCTAACGTTGCCCAGTACTTAGGTCCTGGGCTATTCTGCAGTCCACTGTTAGAGGTGATGCCTTATGTTGGCACTGTGCCTAAGCATTTTTCAAACTCATCCATATGCAATATTTCCCTTGAACCTTAAAACTCCTGGAGTTTGAACCCCTAATTTCATAGAGATTCTCAAAGTCCAAGGTCAGAGAACTAATAAAGTAATTGAAGCTGGTGGGAGGCTGTTGCAGGGATCCAGATACCAGGTGATGCAAGTTTAGACAAGGGATACATCAGATGAAATGAGTAGAAAATAGGAATGCTCTTTAATAATTATAAAAGCAATCATGCATATTTTCAAACATCCAGAAAATCCATAAGTGTATAAATTAAATAGACCTCACCCTCCCTTCTAATTCCTCATCCCGGGGGTAATTATTTTGAACAGTTTCGTGCATATCTTTTGTTTATCTTTATTAGAGAAGTTATGGATCTACAGAACAATCATGCAAAAAGTACAGGAGTCTCATATATCATATGAGACTCCTGTTATAAACTATAAATTGTTATAATCTATAACAGTCTATAAACTGTTATAGACTCTATTATAAACAACATGCATTGGTGTGAAATATTTGTTATAATTGATGAAAGTACATTTTTATAATTGTACTATTAATTATGCATGGTTTAACTTAGGGTTCACTGTATAGTGTAGTTACATGGATTTTTTTAATTTGTATTATTTTATGACATATACAAGCTAATATTTTCCCTTTTAATAATATTCAGATGCATACTTCATTGCTCTTAATTAAGTTCACAATGTTGTCATATCATCACCGCCATCCATTATGAAAATATTTCCGTCATTCCAAATAGGAACCCTGCACACATTTAGCCTTAACTTCTCATTCCCTATCCCCATCCCATCCCCTGGTAACTTATATGCTAGATTCTGACTCTTCTGAATTTTCTTATTATAATTGTTTCATATCAGTGAGATCATACAATATTTGTCCTTTTGCATCTGGTTTATTTCACTGAACATGATGTCTTCAAGGTTCATACATGTTGCAGGTATCAGGACTTTATTCCTGCTTATAGCAAAATAATATTCCATCATGTGTATATACCACATGTTCTTAATCCATTCATCAGTTGATGGACACTAGGGTTGTGTTCTGGTTTGCTAATGTTGTCATTCTGCAAAACACCAGAAATGGAATCACTGTTAAAGATGGGGTCTATTTGGTTACAAATTTCCAGTCTTAAGGCCATAAAAGTGTCCAAACAAAGGTACC